>NC_137604.1:57581075-57612113 GCF_963280865.1 Gymnoscopelus braueri
CAGACAGACAGACAGACATATAGATAGATAGATATTGATTGATAGATAGATACAATTACTGTCAAAGGTAATTGCAATAGTTACCCACACCACTTAGATAAATTCAATTACAATAATGAGTATTTCTATTCCCAGCGGTGAGATATCAGTGTACATGCAGTATGAAGCGTACAGCCTAATTTATACTCTGTCCGTAGCACAAAGGTGTCGCACGGCAAAGATTTGCAGACCCCCTAAGAAAAATATGTTGTCCATTCGAAGAGAAGCTGATAAGAATTACGTTTATATAGGGGGGAAAAGAGGCCAATTTGCACCTGCAAAACCATTTCACACCGTGACAATGCTTGGACAAACCACTGATGTTCCACTGAATTGCCGATGGCAGGCTCTCTGAAACTCTGGAATGTCACATCTGTATGATCCTGTCCCCAAATAAACCCCAAGAGAGCCTCTGCACCCTGAGATAAACTCTCTGTGCTTCTCCCACCGTGCTTCCCCATAACTCCTTTTTAGAGCAGTATTTAATCCATTAAGACCGGGAACGCATCTGTGTCATTTTAAGATTTCTTTGGCTATTCAAAAATAGCAGATATACAAGCTCTGTGCCCCGCTATGAGCGCGACACTAGATCTGCATTTTTTTTTTTTAATCCTTGAAAATTTTTGCAAATCTTTGAATATATACAGTATATGCAATTTTAACTCAAATCTTTGCTTCTGGGGGTCCCTGGAACAAAATATTTTAAGTCCGCGGACAAATGCATATCATTTTGGGTAGTCTTTGACAGTGAGATATTATAGCTGATATTATAGCAACATATATATATATATTTTTTTAAGTTAGGATTTAGAACACATTTGTAGAATCCCCAGAAGCAAAGATTTGAGTTTAAAAAATTGCCAAAGAAATCTAAAATGACACTTTCCCGGTCTTAATGGGTTAACCTCTGCAAACCACAGTAATAAACAGTCCACAGCATGACAGTAACCCCCCCTGGCCAGGCTGGCATGGGGGGGGCAGACCAGCATTGTTTATACAGGTGGTTTAGGGCTCCTTTATTATCTCCCTAACAAAGGAGCAAACACCTCTGTCTTCACTCAGATCAAGAAGAAGTTTTAGGGCAATGTGGAAACGGAGCAAATGGAAACTAACGAGCTAAACATAATACAATCATGGAATAGTCTCTGTCGAGGTGGAAACAAGCACCCAGCGTTGATTTTATTACCTTAATAAACATCGTCATAAATACTATATGCTTCCAGTCGTTAGTTTAAAGTCTTCTTTCAATCATCATGATATGCATTTTGGTAAATTATGGTCCCATTTATTTTAAAATGGATTATAAAGTAATTCATTAATTGACAAGCTATACAACCAATAGCGTTCATTCCCCACCCCCGCTCTGGTCCCGACCAATAGCATTAATTTCCGAGTGCATAGGATATGACGCAATATGACGCGATATAGAAAGATGCCGAATTTGAAATCGTTTAAAAATAGGCTTCATTTGGAAACCTCATATATCCAAAAACTGTTACTTTTCAAGATTGAAAAAAAAACCCGGCAAAAGTAGAACGCACCGCGTATCAAGCTTGCAGATCTGCTACTTTTGATGCTTTTGTGTGACGCAAGTATAAGCCGTTAATTTATGAAAAAATCTCAAAAAGTAAAAAGTATGGAGATAGGAGGTTTCTGCCCCGAGAGCATCAAAATAATAAATCAGCAGCCTAGTTTACAGTCCAATATTCCCATAACAGAAACCGTGGTACGATGAAGTATATGAATTAGGCATGTAACGATTCACTCAACTCTCGATACGATATGAATCACGATACTAGGTTCACAATACGATTTTTCACGTTTTTTTAAACACATTATTTTACAGACAAACGAAAAATTGTTTTTTAAATTATTTCTCTTACACAAATCGAGTATTTTTGTCTTTTGTTTTTACAATACTGTTTTCTCTTATCCTCTTATCCTTTCAATACTGTAGCGAATGACTGAAAACTCTTTTTAATCAATTCTCTTACAAAGATCCTGAATTCTTTTTTTTTTACACAGCCTCTGCTGTTTGCATCGCAATATATTTTTTATTAAATCGATTTAAATTGTCACCAGTTTGAATCGATTTTCATTTTCGTTGCTTACCTCTCCCACCATGCCGTTCCACAGGCCGTGGATCTTCTTGCCGTGTTTTCCGTTGTTGACCAGGTAGAGGTCGTAGGTGAACTTGATGTTCCGGGCGATCTTCTTCAGGATGTCGATGCAGAAGCCCTTACAGCACTGCTTGATGTATGAGCCGCCCGACGTGGTATTGCTGGAACACACATACATACAATACACAGTCAGGGGGCTGTAACACACATACAGCACACCTAGGGGTCGTCAACCGAGGGTCCGGGACCCCAAGGAGGTCCTCAGAGTTAAACAGGGGGGCCACCAAATCTTTGTGTGATAGGATATTTTTACCAGCTAGCTCGAAGAGCACACACACACACACACACACACACACACACACACACACACACACACACACACACACACACACACACACACACACACACACACACACACACACACACACACACACACACACACACACACACACACACACACACACAGTCAGAGAGAGAAAGAAAAAAGAAATACAAATTGGATCAGGGCAAAACAAAGCGTGCAGCTAGCTGGTATACATGACGTGTCATGTCTTGTTTTTCACATTAACCACTTGAACCCTAGCATCCCTATTTTGAGGAGATCATTAGCCACAAATAGCAGATCTAGGGCTGAGGTTGCCATGGCAATCAATTGGCTCATTTGGGTCACGGCCAGAGCCTGGCCCAGAGCCTTTTCTGGCGGTTCAGGACAACCGCCTATCCGACCATCTCGGTGCCGGACACGGCACTCTCTCATCGTCATCTGCAACATGCGTGGCAAATTTGAAGTCGGTCGGTGGAGCGGTTCTCGAGATACAAGATTCCTTGCATTTATTGTAAGAAGATAGACAAATCTTTTTGATCATATTATAATCAAGAATTTCTTTTAAAATGGATCTATAGATTTTTTTACAATGGACTTAATCAATAACTGTGATGAACCACTTGTCAGCCCTATTTTTGTGGTTGTCTTTTTTGAAGGTTGTGCCTGAGGAAGGTTGTGTGCGACCAAAACGTTACCTTAATAAATCAGCTTAAAGTGTATCTTGCAAGTGACAGTATGCAGGTTATCTTTTATTGTTGATGTTAGGCCTGACCTCGTTTAGTCGAATAGTTGACTAATTAGTCGAGGGGTGTCTGAGTCGACTGCCAATCTCTTAGTCGAGAAAAAAATAATAATATACTTTTTTTTAAATTATTATTCGACTGAGAGATTGGCCTAGTTTGTTATATTAATTAACTAATAGTTTGCCAAAAATAGGATATACATCACGATTTATTGGGAGAAACCTAAATCAGACACTAAGCACCCCTACAGCCCAAATGGTATGTTCCTCTATTGCATAACATAGTTTTTGCATGATTTGACTGAGAGATTGCCAGTCTATTTTATAATTATTATTATTATTTTTTTGGGGGGTTAGTCGACTGCCAGTCGACTATTGGCAATTAGTCGCCAATCAGATTCGACTATACAAATCCTTAGTCGGGGACAGGCCTAGTTTCACCTGCTTTTAGACTTTAAGCCGGGTGTGCGAAAGCTTTGTATCGGTATTTTTGGAATAAAAACTATTATTTCTGCGTAATTTATGTATACATTTCTGTAATCGATTAAATCGATTTGTTTAATAAAATGTACGTGCGTGCCCAGTTTGGTCAGACCTGCTCAGAAGCAGACGTTTTTATTCTAGCCCATTAAAACCAGTAAAGCATCTGTCTCATTTTAGATTTGGCGTTGGCTATTCAAAAAAATAGCAGATGTACAAGCTCACAGCGCGTCACTTCGTGCCACGCTGCGAGCTTGTACATCTGCTATTTTTGAACATTTTAGAAAAATCTTGAAAGTGTTAACACATTGGGTGCCAGAGGTTTATTAAAATATTATACGTTGAGTGCCTGCATTTCTTCCATCCACTTGCGTTATACGTTTCGTGCTGTGAGAAGCCCCGACGCAGAAGTGCATGTAAACAAAGCGTGCGTGCGAGACGGCGGAGGGTCCCGACTAACGCCTGGAACAATAATATTTCCAACGCGACCCTCCATTGCAGCGTGATCGCCGATCGAAAACGGCTCACTTCCACCACATTAAAAAGAAATGGAGATATTAAGCTTTTAGTCAAGGAGATAACATTGAAAACGCCGACCGGAAGGATTTTTGACATGGAGCCAGATCCAGCCTCTTCTTCTCAGAAACTCTTTGGGTGATGTCAAAGTTTCGTTTTAGCGCCCCACGTGGCCCACATGTATAAAAATAGAATTGGGTCAAAAACGGTCCGGACCGTTTTCGGCACTTCTCGTTTGGACCCTCAAAAACGGTCCGGACCGTTTTTGGCATTCAATGTGTTAAGAGTGAGACCTACTGATTTAGAAGGCATTGGTAGAATCAGCACTGGGACTTAATGGACTGGTATAGTTAATGTTAAGTTGGCTATTCACTGAGGAATATCCAATATTCCCATAACAGACACCGTTGTGTGGTGCAACAAAGTATATGAATTAGGCATATAACGATTCACTGAAGTCACGATATGATATGAAACACGATACTAGGTTCACAATACGATTTTTCACGATTTTTTAAACACCAAATTATTTTACAGACAAAAAAAACGACTGATTTAGAAGGCATTGGTAGAATCAGCACTGGGTCTTCATGGACTGGTATAGTTGATGTTAAGTTGGCTGTTCACTAGGGAAGTTTTTGTTTCAGGAAAATCCATAGAGAAGGCGTGGCAGTTACGTCGGAGAACGATGTATCCGTAACTCAAAGCCGGGACAATCAATATGTTTATGTATTCTGTTTGTGGTGTATCTTGGTGTGTACAGTATGTCAATTTTGTGAGCCCGTGCGGGCTGGGCATTTTGTGGTGTAGGACACTATAATAAAAAATTCTATCTATCTATCTATCTGATGTTATCATTAGGTGTGTGCAGGTCCTGGAGCTTCTGGAGCGACAATGTTGACAGCTCATCAATCCAGCCAGCCAGTGTTACTGTACATCAAACTGGAATTATGACAGCTGCAGAGTCCCCATAAATACTGCCAAGGACAGGAAATACAGTGCAGTGTGTGTGTGTGTGTGTGTGTGTGTGTGTGTGTGTGTGTGTGTGTGTGTGTGTGTGTGTGTGTACTTGTATTATTATTCTTCCGAGGGTCATATGTCTCCACAATTATAGTAGAATTTGAGAATTGTGAGGACAATTTTCCCGGTCCTCAAAAAAGAGAAATGGTTGTTTTATAGTTGAAAACAATTTGGGGATTTAAGGTCCTTACACACCGGGAGGCGATGAACAGGCGTAATTATTTGTATCAGGTCGCAGCGCTGATCAACAGATAGACGTGCAACTAGTCGTCACTTTCTCGTCACTTTCTCATCACGTTTTCCTCATTGGCTGGCCTTGGTAAAGGGCCTCCCAATGAGGGCTCAATGACAGGCCCTGAACGGGAGGCCTCATCAAAATAAAAAAGTTTGGCGAAGCATTTTCGTAGCGTTTACCACTCGCGTCGCTACCTGGTGTGATGACCTCTAGGCTTACAATTAGGAACAGACTCAAGGGTTGGGATTAGGATTATAGGATTAGACATTTAGCCTTAAAGGGGCATTACACCCAGCCCAGGCTGATTTTTAAGTTTATTTTCCAGTTCAGGTTAAAAACTACAGCCGATTAAAAACATGGTGGACTAGTATGAGCAACACAGTTGCACCAAACTGATTAATCATGAGTGTGTCAGATTTTCATAGGTGTATCCAGAGCCAAGGGTGTGTGTGTGTGTATGTGTATGTGTATGTGTATGTGTATGTGTATGTGTGTGTGTGTGTGTGTGTGTGTGTGTGTGTGTGTGTGTGTGTGTGTGTGTGTGTGCGTGCGTGCGTGCGTGCGTGCGTGCGTGCGTGCGTGCGTGCGTGCGTGCGCGCGCGCTTGTGTGCGCATGTGTGTGTGTGTGTGTGCATGTGTGTGTGTGTGTGTGTGTGCATGTGTGTGTGGTGCTAGAGAAGCAAAGCAGATGAAAACACGGTGGTATGGACTCGGAGCAGAGCAGATGCTGCTAGTCTTTAAATAGAGCTGAGCTGCTCTGCTCAGAACAGCCAGCCCACATGACTCCCTCTCTCTCTGCATTCCAGGCTAAAACTATAGCTATTAGCTTCACAGCTATTATTGTTTTTCATTAATCGAATAATCGAGATTCTTCTAAATTCTTTTTTAATATAATAAAAAAAGATTATATAATTATTTTTTAAAACTATTTTCAACTATTTTTAACTACGAGGAAAAAAACTACAACTTTTCCCTAAAAATATTAAAATCGATTATCGATTCTTTTTCATAATTAATACATCGACTAGTTTAATAATTGACCTTTGCACGTCTATATGCGTTGCATTAACCCTCTCTCTTTGTCTCATTTTGTCTTCCTCGTTTGTCTCCACTCACACACATATCCAAAGTGAACCCAAGACAAAAAAAAAAGAAAACATGCCATCTCCGGTTTAGCCTACTTCCCGTATCTGTGTGAAGTAGGCGTCCGCCTTTTTAGGAGACCGTAAGCTGGTTGGAGTCTATTATTTACAATGGAAGAGTGAACGTGAACACAGCTTCTGAACCGTTCTTTAGCCCCATGGTCACTGAACTAAATATTGGACCTGATCGTCACAGGCCACACAATATTCCCAAGGTTTTCACACTGTAATGGCTGAGACAAATCAGGAGAAAATCGACTTTATTATCAACCTGTCTCTGTTCCAGCAACACACTCTCGTGGGATCTCGCCCCAGTATACATCAGACGTTCGCAAGATCAGACGGCGCCCACATAGGAGACCATTTGTAGGATTTGTGTACCATTTCGCCTCTAGTGGCTCCAATTGGGATGGCCTATCTTTAAAAGGACCCCTGGCTAATAAGCCTTTTATGCATTTATACATTATAATTGCCCTCTATAACAAAACATTAAAATTAAAAACACAGTATTTTATTTACTTTAGACTCAATAGGGAAAACACCCAACCATGATGTTGTCATCATGTGCTAATAAAAACATAAAAAATATTGTTGCTCATATTAACCTTAGGAAGTATTAAGTAGTTTTTTTATCTGCACATTAATTGCATACATTCCATAGGGTTGACCACACATGGAAAAATGACATCAACTTGCGACGGGAGCGGTCCTTATTGAGTGAACGATGAACTATTTCTAAAATAAATAAAATATTTAAGATGTTTTAAATTTTAAACTTTAGTTATATAGGGCAAGTGTAATGTATTAAGGCATATAAGGCTTAGTAGCCAGGGATCAATTTAATAATTGAATATCTTTGGCGTAGACAGACCCACCAGTAAACTCTCCTCTGACATCCAGAGTCTACCCAGGCCCAGCAATAGGACCCACAGAGAAGGAAAATGTACAGCAGATGTACAGCACAAGGTCACAACGCGTCACTTTACACCGTAGATCTGCTCTTTTTGAAAATGTTTATGCTTAGGTGAGGCAAGTTAATATTAGGCATACAGTAGATATAAATGAGAGCACGTCTTCAATGAAAGCCATCAGCTCGGACATCAAAGGAATCCCTTTGGTCAGCTGAAATCTGCTATCATCAAGGCCAACGTCACAAGCGTTTAATTCTGCCGCCGGAAACAGCACCGCCTCACGTCTCGTCCATCCGTGTCTTTGATGCGTAGCTATACTGCTAGCCGTATGAATTGCAATTTGCAGCACGGCTGACCTTTTACAGTTCAATGTTTTTGCTGATTGAAACTCCGCTCGGCGGGAAAGTTCATGAAGAAGGAAAAAAGGGAAAAAAGGAAAGAAAGACAAGAAAGAAAATAGATAGAATCTGTACGATTCCAGAACGCTTGGGCGTACAACTGTCAAAGAATCTAAACATCAAGAGATTAAAAGAACCTTTTAACATAAGTCATGTGCAGAGCAGCTCTGTGTGTGTGCGTGTGCGTGTGCGTGTGTGTACAATTTATGCACAATGCCCCAGGTGTTCCATGGCACAGATATACATTGTCTTTCCCCAGCTGAGCCTCCCAACCCCGCAACCGCCCTAGCATGTCCTTATGGCATTGTTTAAACACACACGTGCGCACACACACACACACAGACAGACACACACACACACACACACACACACACACACACACACACACACACACACACACACACACACACACACACACACACACACACACACACACACACACACACACAGCGGAGTACATCTGTTTGCCGGGATGGTAGATGGAGACGGTCTTTCCACTGTACTGTACGTCACACTTTGGTAAACAAACACAGATAAGTAGTGGCGGCTGGGTGGATGCCAGTGTTCATGGATGGCTGAATGTACGGTATATAACTGAACTGTACATACATGTCCAGCCATCTGTACCGTACTGTACT
The DNA here is from genome assembly GCF_963280865.1 of Gymnoscopelus braueri. Classification (NCBI taxonomy): domain Eukaryota; kingdom Metazoa; phylum Chordata; class Actinopteri; order Myctophiformes; family Myctophidae; genus Gymnoscopelus; species Gymnoscopelus braueri. The sequence goes on from NC_137604.1 coordinate 57,589,642, forward strand.
GTATATGAACCTTGTATCTCCATATTTCAACTCTTTATATTTCCCTACTTTAAAAATAGCCCATGTACAAGCTTGTAGATGCGGGCCATTTTCCACTATTTCATATTATTTGTTTTCAGTGGTGTAAAGTAACTAAGTACATTTACTCAAGTACTGTACATAAGTACAATTTTGAGGTATTTCTACTTATGTATTTCCAATTGTCTGTACTTTCACTACATCTCAGAGGCTAATATTATACTTTTACTCCACTACAATTATTTGAAAACGTTTAGGTACTAGTTACTTTGTAGATTTTGATTATTATTACAAAACATACATTAACCACTTCAGCCCTATATACACTACATTTCGGCCATTTGAAAATGGCCGATCTACAAGCTCACAATGCGTCGTGATGCGACACATTGTGAGCTTGTAGATCTGCTATTTTCTAAAGATTTTTGACATCCTGATACAATACAATCGAGCATGCGCGACAGTCGGTCGTGTACGGTCGGTCGGTCGGTCGTCCACCGTCTATTCGCATACGGGTCCTTTTCAGCCGAGTGCAGCCGACTAGAGCCAAGCGAAAACAAACGGCAGCCATTGAAATGTCTCCATCTCCATCTCAACCGGACATCACTGCCCTTTCCCTCACGCACAAAAAGGTAATCATAGCTGCTTTTTCCTTCTTTCAACGATGTGCGCGTGTGTGTACGTCCTGTGTGTGTGCGTGTGTGGTTTGTCTGTGCGGTCTTCTACACCGACGTTCGGGATCAGAGTTTCCAGATTGTGCACGAGAAACAAGCAACCAGGTTTATGAAAACAAGCCCAAAAGAAGCGAGCCCTTCAACCCGCGGCGTCAAACTCTAGAGGTTCTAGTTATATATATATATATATATATATATATATATATATATATATATATATATATATATATATATATATATATTTGACGTTCGGGATCAGAGTTTCCAGATTGTGCACGAGAAACAAGCAACCAGGTTTATGAAAACAAGCCCAAAAGAAGCGAGCCCTTCAACCCGCGGCGTCAAACTCTAGAGGTTCTAGTTATATATATATATATATATATATATATATATATATATATATATATATATATTTGAAAACTTGTGAAATGGGATATTCTGCATAATGAGTACTTTTGGTACTTTAAGTACATTTTTGGGCGGTGAAACCGCCCCTATAAGTGAGGTTTGGATATTTGTACAACAAATCCCGCGCTGTGATTGGCCAAAAATGTACCCCGCCTAACCCTGCACCGTGATTGGCCAATCACAGTCTATTCAGGACTGTGATTGGCCAGTGTCACATGACACATGTGCATAGCCCTATAAATAGGACTATGCACAAATGTGTTTTTTTTAAGTTAGGGGTGTACAATGGTTGGTCCACAATATTACTTTTCTTTAAGTGCCCCTATAAGTGAGGTTTGGATATTTGTACAACAAATCCTGCGCTGTGATTGGCCAAAAATGTACCCCGCCTAACCCTGCACCGTGATTGGCCAATCACAGTCTATTCAGGACTGTGATTGGCCAGTGTCACATGACACATGTGCATAGCCCTATAAATAGGACTATGCACAAATGTGTTTTTTTTAAGTTAGGGGTGTACAATGGTTGGTCCACAATATTACTTTTCTTTAAGTGCCCCTATAAGTGAGGTTTGGATATTTGTACAACAAATCCTGCGCTGTGATTGGCCAAAAATGTACCCCGCCTAACCCTGCACCGTGATTGGCCAATCACAGTCTATTCAGGACTGTGATTGGCCAGTGTCACATGACACATGTGCATAGCCCTATATAAGAAACCATAACTTAAAAAAAAACATAAATTTGTTTTTTTTAAGTTATGGTTTCTTCCATCATAGTGGCATAGAGTGGCAGTTGGGGCAAACGCAGTCAGTGGGGCAAACGCAGTCCCCACCAATATTATTTACGATTCTGTGCCTATCGGTACATAACTCGGACGGCGCTTAGTCGACTAGCAGACCATCGGCCAGTCGTCGCGGGCACTCGCGCCTGGAGGCGCTCAGGCGCGACTCCTCGGCCTCAAGGTCTGCTGAGTCGGCGCGCCTCCGTCATGGTCCAAAACTATACTTTATCGGCAAAAAAAAGGAGTTGAGGATTTTAGTTTTCTCCCAAGCGGGAGTCGATCTCAGACTCCCAGTGGTAGTGGATAGGGAGTCTAATGATTAGCGAGGTGCGCCACTGAGGCCGGTGCTGAGATTGGGTATTTGGGCTAAATTAGAATGTGACGTCCTAACTCTTCTATTGTAGAAGAAAGAAGTCCCCGCCCGCGCCCGCCCCCAAAAGGAAGACTGTGCACTTACATATATCGCGCCAATCACAGTGCAGGAAACTCATTAGTATTAGTTTCCTGCATTGTGATTGGCTCATTAGTAGACCCCTAGCTGTACTGTGATTGGCTGACTCTATTGGCTGACTCTATTCAGCACTGTGATTGGCTAGCGAGACACATGATGACATTAATAACCTATAAATAAGATTATGAATCCATTTTTTTTGGAAGTGAGCTTTATGACTTTAATAAAGATTCTTTTCAATAAATGTATTTCTTTTTTGAAGTGAGCTTCCATCACTATGATGACCACTGTGATGACCACACCGCCCACTTCACACTGGGTGTGATTTTTATTTTACTTAAGTATAAAAGTACCAATACTTTTATACCAGTACCAATGCAGAAATCCTCTGATACAAGTAAAAGTCCTGCATTTGACTCCAGTAAAAGTACACAAGTATTGGCACCAAAGACAGTATATACTTAAAGTACCAAATTCAAAGTAAGGTTCCTGTACTGTCCACAGCCCTCCTCTGAGACACAGACCGGAGCAGAAAAAAACATGGCACCATATAATGAGCATTAGCAAAGACCAATTATATGAATGTAGGTTGAAAAGTCAGGTCCTTTAAGTCAGTGTTTATCAACCCTGGCAAACGTCCCAATTTTGGGCCGGGGCTACTGCTGAGGTGTGCCACGCCGTTTGAAGAAGGTTTGAAAAAATATATAGAAAACCCCCCCTTTTTTTTACAATAATAATAATAATCAGGCATAGAAACAGCCCCGAGGTGAAAAGGGTGTTTTTTTTCGGGTCAGGTGTCACACTATTGCCCTATTTGGATTCAAAACGGCTAGTGGAAGCTGAAAAGCTACAAGTTTGCATGTCTGAATAATGCAAAAACTGAAATATTTGCATTTGCTTTTTTTCTCCCCCATATATTTTCATAATAAAAAAGTGCGTATCGTATCAAAATCGTATCGTATCGAAGTTGTGTGCCCAATATCGTATTGTATCGTTTCATGAAATGAAAAAACACCCCTAGTGTGTGTGTATATATATATACCGTATATATATATAATTATATATATATATATACCGTATATCTAGGTGTGCCCTGGGATCTTTTGTCTATGCCAGGTGTGCCTTGGCACAAAAAAGGTTGATAAACACTGCTTTAAGTCATTGGTTCTAAAAGTGTGGTCCGGGGACACCCAGGGGTCCTTGGGGGGGGGACCAGGGGGTCCCCAGCAAAATAAGTTAATACAGCATCACAATCATTTAACAACTTCATCCATTTATACGTGGTGTGGAGTTTCACTGGGAAACCGCCCGACAGGTAGGCACCTCACCAGGGAGAAACAGTGGGAGAGAGACAGAGAGAGACCTGGCAGACAGCACCACAGCCTAGGCCACGTCATCGAGGGGCGGTACCTACCTCTCCTCATCATGAATCAGCCCCAACTCAGCGCACCTGCGATGACCGGCTAGGTGTGGCACCCAAACTACAAACACAGCCGCTCTGTCTCAGTCTCCACTGGCTCTCCTGGTGAATGGACAGGTGCTCGGGCGGTAAGTGAGAAACTCCACTATTTCCCTTTACCTACAGTATGATGACGTTGCTAAAGTGAAATTGGAAACTAAAAGAATGTCTCTTTTATTTTATAGGCAACCTGCGGAACGTACTAAAATGCATGGATTGTGATTGTGAAAGGAAACCCCGACCCTGGGAAGAACCTGTGTTATTGTTGAGTTACTTTTATGATTTGAGTTTGAAAAGAAATATATAAACAATGCTCTCTGAGCCAAACCTGCAATAAATGCCCTTTATTTGGTTTGTACCCTGCCTCTGTGTCTTGGCCTTGATCAGTGTCCCACAGTGGGCTATTCAAAAACAGCAGATCTACAAGCTCACAGCTTTTAGATCTGCTATTTTTGATTTTTGGGGGAAAAATATCGAAAATGTTTGGACATTTTTGAATACTTTTGAATTTTTTACATAAATCTACTCTCCTGGGGGTCCCTGGCACAAAATAAATCAGATGGGGGTCCGCGGCCAAATATATATCAATTTGGGTGTCCTTGAAATGAAAAAGTTTGAGAAGCACTGCTCTAAGTACAGTACTCGAGTAAATGTTGTACGCGGTTACATTTCCACCAGTGGTTCTTCTCTGCCTGCTGGTGTAGTCATCATTATCTGTCAAGAGACGGGCTGGCAGTGTCTTTGAACCAGTGACAGTTACATATCACCAGGCTGGCGGGCGCTTCGCTCATTCATGATCGAGTCCAATGAATCCCCTCCAGTTATATTCTGCTGCTATACGTTCTCATTCTCATCATGACCAGTGGTGGATATAGATAGATAGGTCCTGTCACATAATGTTGTTACATAATCGCCTAATCGCAATTGAGATAATCGTAATTATTTTTGCATGATCGTCATATTCGTTTCCATGTTGAAAAATGTTCAGATGTTTTCAAACATTTCCCCAAAAAAAATCAGAAATAGCACATCTACAAGCTTATATATTTAAGTAAGTATAACATAAGGCTAATAGGTTTAATGAATGTTTTGTAATCACCAAAGTAATTAGTTTGTGACATCGAAGTCCACGGGCAAATCGCAGCACTTTTCTGAGCCTAATTATGCAGTAAACCCCAGACAACAGAAAATCCACTGAATGTTCAAAGTTCTTTTTTTTTGTAATTGTGGTCAGAAAACAAAACAAAAAAAACAAAAAAAATATAAAGTTGAAATTTGATGTCATGAAACCTTTAAATACAGTTATTGAGTAAACGTACTACATGGTTATTTTTCACAGCAATACATTTCACGCCGCTACATTCCCAATTCTCACGACTACATGTCCACGTTGTAAGCTCTCCCCGCACGACTTCACTATCTTCCCGTTCCACCACTGCTGCTATCACAGCTGTGATGATGGAACACCCCGAGAGTGGCGAGGGCTGTTGACAAGGAATTAAACTATATCTGTATCTATATCTATAACTGTTGGACATGGAATTAAACTATATCTGTATCTATAACTGTTTGACAAGGAATTAAACTATATCTGTATCTATAACTGTTTGACAAGGAATTAAACTATATCACAGTCCATATTGGCTGGAAACCAACTTTGTACCTCCAAAACGGTTACTTCTCAGGAAATGGAAAAAAAGATCCTGTATTCCGATGAAATTTAGTTATTATATAGTGGGGCAGAAACCTTGTATCTCATTCTCCATATTCTAACTTTTTGTGTTTTTTTCGTAAATGAACTTGATCATACTACAGCGTCACACAAAAGCATCAAAGGTAGCAGATCCACAAGCTCGAAACGCGACGCGAAGCGACGTGTTTTGAGCTTGTGGATCTGCTACTTTTGCTACATTTGAATCCTGAAAACTAGACATAGTTTCCAATACAATATTCCATACAATTATGGAATACAATGTGTATATGTATGTATGTATATATAAAATATGCAATACAAAAATACAATTTCCATACAATCCCACTGCCTTCCCAGCTTCCACCTGTATAGGCTCTGTTTCTAGATTCCCCTTGGGGGTCTTAATTCATTCCCTGTAAATTATATTTGGCATGTAACATTAATTAAAATGTTCATGCTTACAGGGAATCAATAGATACTGAGCCCTGACGCCAAACTATGCTTCATATATCTATGCTCAAGTATGCTCAATACAAATATTTTCTAAAATTAATCTAAGAGTTAGTTGTCTGACTGAAATGAGATTTCCACCCGACGGAGACAATATTGTCAATACTTACGATATAGGCTTGTTGATACTTTTCATTTGGCTCGATATTTATAAAACCCACAGACAGGATTAACCACTTTCACTTTCGCTCTAAAGTCTTTTTTTTTTAAATTGCCCATCTACAAGCTCACACGTCTCGCACGTTGTGAGCTTACAGATCTTCTATGTTTTCTACTTTTGTGCGACACTCTTATACGACAAAGTAGGGGAATAATATATGAAAAAACCAAAAAAATATATGAATATGGAGGTTTGATATAGTACCATATTATGATAATTGCTGCTTCGCCCAGCCCCTTTAACTAGCGGTGCGTTTTTTTTTAAGCATCACTCCACAACAATTCCACCGGCATCCATCGCCTCAGTAGACGTTTTGAATTAAAACTCACTTACCTAAATGGCTCCCCAAGTCTCCAATCTAAAACATGCCCTGGAGATGGAATTCGTAGCTGCATGGGTATCTATCACTCTGACACCCCCCAGCTTCACTCATGTGTGTACAGTACATCCCTCCCTTAATCCATTAAGACCGGGAACGCATCTGTGTCATTTTAGATTTCTTTGGCTATTCAAAAATAGCAGATATACAAGCTCAGAGCGCAGCACCGAGTGCCGCGCTATGAGCTTGTAGATCTGCTATTTTTTGCAAATCTTGTTTTTTTTGGGCAAATCTTTGAATATACATATTTTTGAAGTGAACATTTGTAACTACAAATGTCTTCTAAATCCTAACAGTTTTCAGAAAAAATTATGTTGCTATTTATCAGTGGTGCTTAAAACCTTTTTTCATGTCAAGGACCCCCAAAATGTATTTGGCCGCGGACCCCCATCTGAAAATATGTTGTTCCAGGGACCCCCGGAAGCAAAGATTTGAGTTAAAGATATTCGATTGAAAAAATATATGTATTAAAATATATTCATTTGCTAAAAAAAAGATTTAAAAAAAATAGCAGATCTACAAGTTAATAGCGCGGCACTCGGTGAGTGTATTGTATATATGTATATCTGATATTTTTTAATAGCCAAAGTATAAAATATAGATAAAGTGGTTACACGGATGTGTTCCCGGTTTGAATGGGTTAATAGGAAACACATCTCCCTTGTGTGTTTATTTTTTCAGTGTGTTTGTGTGGAGACAACCCCAGAACAACATACCAATAAGACAGACACTGTAATGTTATTCCATCTCTGGGCATACTATACGTGCGGATGCCAGCTGGTGTGGGAAGCAGCAACAGATTACAATTACTCAAGTACTGTACTTAAAGGACGACTTCACCCATTTCTTCATAATTATAATGGACCCTTCGCTAAGCTCCACCCACTCCACTCTGCCAGACCAAGGTCTGGCACGCTGTGCTTCTCTCCCATTGACATGCATGTTATATATGAATAATTGATCATTTCAGGGAGCAAGAGCTTCCAAATCTCTTCTAAATCTAGTCAATGAGGCCTGCAGTAGGCTATGCGCTGGAAAGATTTGCATGACATTATTTCAACAAAATAAAGATACAGGGAAATAGAGGGAGAAACAGTGTATCCAACTCAATCAACTTTAGCGTCATTATCACCGGAGAGGAGTTTTCATGTAACGCACGGTAAGACTACAAATAGTAGAAGTTAAACAATAGATATACTTTAACGTGCGGAATCCGAAACAGGCAACATGTACAAGTTGGGCTGTGAGTCTGAATTTCTGTGTTGAACTCGGAACTTGGGCTTTAGAAGTTACTGACTGTCTCCATAACACATACATCTGCTATCAAAAATATTAACAGCCCAAACGACATGTTTATCTAAACATGCTCATGAATCTAATAGTGATTGTTTCAGGATACACCATGCCAAAGTAACCATTGGCGTCAACACAAACACATCAGCATCAGATCACTGCGGATTTGTACATTTGTTTGTTTTGTATGATTTGCACCTTTGTTACGATTACGGTGATTAGTATTATTGCCATCACCTGGGCGGTGATGAGTGAGTCGTGTAACTTTCCCAACGTTAAGCTGTGTATGTGTTCAACAACACAGTCATGCAGCCTTGCAGTTTAAGTGCAGATTTTAGTTGGGCTAAGGGGTGAAAAATGCACCCTCCAACCGTTTTCTGGGTACGTGGAATCTGTTGCTGGTGTGGGTTCCTCTGAGACACTCCACCAAGTAGACAAAAATGGCTATAATGAGCATTAGTGAGGACCAATTATTTGAAGATAGGTTGAAAATGGGTGAAGTGGTCCTTCAAGTACCATTTTGAGGTACCAAAATAGGGTACGGTATAAAACGGTATAAAAAACGAATGGAGAGCTCCGGTTCTATTTTCTTTAGTCTGGATGACGAACAGTTATCGTCGTTGTGTATACCAACAATCTGAAACCCGATCATAAGCTAAGCTAAGCTAAGCGAAGATGGCCTGCGGAAGAGCGGCGGAAATACAGAGGTCGATCTCCGCTCTCTGCTGATCTCTGCTGGTCGATCTGTCGTGTGTGTTTATAAACATAGCCAGACAAACGATTTAAATGGATATAACAATTTTGTGACCGGTTGAAAAGGTTATAAAACACGAAAATCGCTGGCACTGGGTGAGTACATTATGAAAATACTCGGGCAGTCAAAGAGTTAATACTTTTAATTCTAATACTCTCTAATGTACTACAAAATCTCCTATTTTCAAAAAAAATTAGAAATGTGAGTACTTATACTTTGGTTCTGTAAGTATATATTGATACCAATACTGAACTGAAGTAACATTTTGTAAACATGCCTTTTACTTGAAATTGTGGTATTGCTACTTTCACTAAGTATTTATGTACTTCTTCCCACACTGTTGGGGATACTGTACGTGCAAACGCAACCGAATTCCAAGTCAGCGTTTGTATGTTGACTGCATTCCAACTCCCACCAGGAAATGTAAAGATGAAAACATTATCAATTGTGATTTTCGACATCTAAAGCTTTTTGCCATTTAAAGCCTCTTGCCATGATGGGATTACAACAACGATTCTTCATGGCCCATTTGCTTCACGGCTTTTAGACGCATGATTGAACTGTACTCCTGTCAGTAGGGGCCGCATGCTTTGTAAGCACCCGATCGATAGAGAAATGCTGACAAATTAACTGACTGACACGGGGATCAACAAACCAGCCAGGTGAACATGAATGAACGACAGAAAAGCCACAGCCGCGACACCAGAGGGAGCGACCATGATCTGGTAACAACCCAAATTTAAAACCAACGTGGGAACATTCTCATTCTACTACTCTGCCAGCTAATCAGCTAATCGATGCTCGTGCTCTGGCTTGAATCAATGGGAAATAACATAGTATATATATACTATACGCATCTGTGTCAATCTAAAATGACACATTCAATCCCTGATTGAATGGGTTAACATGTCTGAAAAACACAGACATTGTGCTGTTGTTTTTGTTAATATGGACCATATGGAAACATTAGGCTTTGGCTTTTTTGTGACATAACCATGTTCATTTTCAATGGTGATACATTGCTTTCGATTGTATGTCTGTTTGTATTGTATTGTATGTTTTTTTGGCGGACTGCTCGCCCCTAGCGGGGTTAAGTTTAGGAATAAGGTTAAGTTTAGGCATAGTTTTACTGATGTTAAGTTTAGGAATAAGGTTAGGTTTAGGCATAGTTTTACTGAGGTTAAGTATAGGAATAAGGTTAGGTTTAGGCATAGTTTTACTGAGGTTAAGTATAGGAATAAGGTTGGGGTTAGGCATAGTTTTACTGAGGTTAAGTATAGGAATACCTGGTGGCGACCGTTCTGAGGTCGCCGGATTTGACGCGGGCGAGTGTGTTTTGGGGCGAGCATTTTTGTATTCCTCTATTGTATACTGTAGTGCGTGCGTGCACAGACTGCAGTGGGGGTCTCAGCATTTGTCAGATGTAATGTAAGAAGGGGGGCTCCAGGTAAAAAAGGCTAGGGGAACCACTGCTGTACGTGATGAACAGTATGACCTATGCAACTTGCTTTGAACATGGCTGTTGAAAACTTCTGTCTCAGAACAATGAATGAACCTCACTAACTGTGTAGAGGTGCTCAATGAAGGGTCCATACGTTCAATACAAAAAAAAGCACTTGCCTTGTAAAAAAAAAAGGTACACGCTGAGAATTCCTCATGCACAGTTTGCGGCCTGGAGAAAAACCTTCTGCTGCATGTACCACAACACATTTCTTTAACAAAAAAAAGGAAAAAAGTCATAAACTGGCATGAAATGCGAACCACGACTGAGCTGCACGACTGTGGCACACGCTGGTGGATTTGATTAGTATTGATCGGATTGATCTGATATCTGTGGGGATCTGCAGGCAAACCACGCTGAGACTGGCTTACAAAATAATGAATGTCTGGGAGACAGACTGTCTCTCTACTAAAGCAGATTTGATAGGACAAAAACACACGGCTGAATAAACAGACTTGATGAGCAAAGCCGAGAATGATACTGAATCTATTGCCACGTTCCTCTATTTTGCGATCCAACTTCCACCATGGGTCGTCGTGTCGCCTTGTCGTGTCTTGTGTTGTGTTGTGTTGTCTCGTCGTTGCCTGAGGCAGAAAAGTGCCTCAGGCAACTCAAACGAGACCGAACTCAGTAACAAAGATGGCACTAAAGTCACCCTCAGTGATGATGCACAATAGAGAAAGCGATGTTTATGAGCTATCGCTGAAATAATGTGACCTGACTAAACGGGTGATCATTGAGAACCTTAGCGTCTCTGTTCTTTCATTTCATATCAAAGTAGAGAGAATTCATGCTATTGCTTGTTTAGAATGATCCAACCGTTTTGGAAGTATACACCTAATAGAATGAATGTGAATTTAAAACCTATTAACAGAGAAGTTCACATTGAAAGGGAATCTTTCTTTCTTTCCAGTCACTATTGTCTAGCAAAAGGCCATTCCAGATTGCATTGCATGTGAATTCATGCTAAGAGATTCCTCTCAGTAGCTGTAATCCACACTTTGAAGGTCAGACCCAATGAACTGTGTTAGGACCAGTTTATAATATCTGTGTACAGAGATATATATTATAATGTGTGTATATAAGTTCTTTCTTTGATTTGTATTCATTTAATTGAATTCCTGCAATGTATTAATCCAATGTGTAATATGTCTGACAGTCCTTATCAGCTAGTAGAATTCCACTCCACAGTCTCCTCCTTTCTCCTGTCTTTTGATAATAAAGTGCTTGGTAGAGGGGAGGATGCGCCATTGTAAGTTGGGATCGTGTCCAGTGAGATACATGGTCGTTTACAATCCTCGTACGAGTAAAAGAGATCTCGTGTGTCACGTGTCTTCTTTATCTGTGTGTGATCAACAGCAAGGGGGTTTAAGATAACGATCAAGAACCTATCATTTCACTGGTCCTTCGTGTCGGATTTCTACGTCGTTTTTGGAAGAGGAGAAGAGGACGCATCGCAAGTCTATCGATAGCCAGAGATCTGAGAGGGTCCTGCAAGCCCTGGGGTGTAAACCAGGCCGGTGTTCACCAGTCCGAAATCTTCTCTTCGACGAACGACTGCCGAAATCTGAACGTGATCACACGCCTATAAGAAACATGTAAGTGTGGTCCTTGTGTGGACATATTGTTGTTATTACTAAGGTGTAATATTGACAAGTGTGTTGTAGTTGTGCATAGATAAGCAACTACAGTTATAGTTGTGTTGTAGTGGCGGGGGCCACTGCATTTTATTAGCTGCAAGAGTTATACTGAGAACGAGTTTTGTGTGAGTTCAAGAGAGAGTCACGGTAGTTAAAAGATAAAGAGTCTGATAGCTCCCTCCGGAGGATTTAGTGATTTATCCTCTGGGGCAAGTCGACACGTAGTGGACCCTCCAGGGCAGATCCTTTTGTCTATGTTTAGTCTATATATCTTATAACCCCCATATCATTCTCAGGGGTGTACGGTGTGTGGTTTGAATGTGATCCCCTGGGCTAGTCCACACGTGGTAAACATTGGTGAATATTTGGGTGTGATACAGTTTTGACCAGTATACAGCAGTGCCTAGATAAATGTTGAAATACACTTAGTTAGGATAAGAACAAGATATTTACAGTGAATAAAATAATTTCTACACATTGAACAGAACATTATAATAACCACACATATTTAAGTTTTCACCCACATAATAGTAATTGACTGCTAATATGGAGAAGGAAAAAGAAGATACAGGTGCTCCTGTGAAACAAGTGATTGTAGTCGATGTTACCAACGAAGGAGATAAGCCAAAGCAGGGCAAGAAGAGAGGCCAGACAAGGGCCCCCAGATCATGTTTTAGGTGTGGTCGTTTAGGCCATTTTGTGGCTGATTGTATATCAAGCACAACAGTACATGGATGGGATGATACGAGGAAAGAGAAAGGCCAAACAAGGGCCCCCAACTCATGTTGTATATGTGGTCGTAAGGGCCATCTTCTCTTCGGACTGGCTGTTTGCGAGTCATGCAATATGTATGGCTGGGATGATTAGAGAAGAGAGAAAGAGAAGAAGATAGGAGGCTGTGCGCATTAGAGCGACAGCGAGAGAGAGAGAGTTTTGTAGAAAGAAGAACATGTTTTGTTTTGTCTAAAAGATGTGTAAATGAGAGAGTGGATTGTGCATTTTTTGTGATCTGTATGAATGCCCCAATAGATGCAGTAATCATTTAAACATTTCAAATTTCCATGTCGTGGTGCACAACGACATGTAAGAAGTGATGTTTAAATGAGTGAGAGAGAAGAGGAAGAAAGAGAGACTGTATGTGTATGTGTATGGGTGTGTGTGGAGGAATGTACTTTTATTTAGTAAGAACATGAGAATATAGTACATGGAAGTACAGTCCACCTACATGATTAATTATGTCCTGCATGAAAGGAGAGAGAGTGTGCGTGTGTGTTCAGGTGTTAGTGTACATGAATTGTGAGTGAATGTGGTGTTTGGGTGTAATACATATGTACTATATGTAAAGTGTGAAGGGTAGCAACAGTAGTGTGAACAAATGGGTTATGATGTGCGTGTGTGCTTGTATATGTGCATGTGTGTAGGTTCATGTACCGAAAAGAATGTGTGTGTGTGTGTGTGTGTTTGGAGCATGTGGAATGACGTCACTTACGTTGGAGAGTGTCAGGTACTGTGTGTGTGAGAGGAGTGAGAATATATATATTATAGAAGTGATGCATGAGTCTGAAATCTGTAATGTGCCAGATTGTATGTGTGTCTGTCTGACTGTCTGTGTGTGCGCATGTGTGCGCATGTGTGTGTGTGTTCACATGTGTGCGTGAGAGAGAGAGAGACAGAGAGACAGAGACTGAGTACTGGAGAGTGTGTGTATGCGCTCCAGTGAGCCTGCCTCTGTGTGTGTGTGTGCGTGCGTGCGTGTGTGCGTGTGTGTGTCAGTGAAGTCAAGCCAAGAAAGAGAGAAAAAGGAGAAAGCCAGAGGCAAACGATTCATTTAAAGTATTTTTACTCAGTTTGGGAACTTTAAAGTATCTGTACTCATTATTTAAGTATTTCTACTCATTTAAGTATCAGCAAGAGTTTGTTAATAGTCCAGCCAGTTTCTCAAGGGAAATAGCAAAATTTTGAGGCCACGTTTCTCAGTTGTCTCACGTAATCTCTTGTGTTGATTTATTTTGGGAGAATCTCCCACACACGTGAGGTATGTGTGGAAAACCACAAGTAAGCTCTTAAAGCACTTGAAGGTCACGGGCAATAAAGCATCTAGCTTCCTAGGCCACTCACTCAGCATGACATGATGCAAAATTATGGGTTTAACTGGTTTGTTAAGATAAAAATGTACTGAACCTCATCTCACTAAAGTTCGTTGCCAAGATGCATTTTCTACTTTGTTTATTTTTTTGCTGCACAGTAGACTAGCAGAGGCACTTTTACGCCTGGGAAACGCTTATGTAGATAAGATAGTAAAGGAACCTAGTCGCGCTTCACATTGGGAGTTTTTATTTGTTATGTCTGCCACCAGTGACACAGACCATTTCACACTTAGGATCTGAAGTTGAGTCATGACCATAGGTCATATCTCAAACAGGAGGGATGGTACACATATAATATATAATTAAGCAGCATTTTCACACTTATAATTTTCAAAATTATGCTAAACAGTTTTGTACATGTTTTTAGACAATGAAAAGGTAACGAAAGGCCATATGTAAGACTATTATTTCCACTTCTTGAAAAGTGATGTTACTGTAAAACTAGATTGAAGTACAGATGTGTGAAAACGGCTATAGCCATAATGCATCACATTAGTGGAGCCATACATGAAAATAGTGACTGGAAACTGGAGGTTTACTTTATTTAAAAGCGAATAAAGTCCAAAGTGCAAATTATCTGTCTAGTCTTTTCTCTCTCCCTACAGGGACTGAAGCACTGGTGATCTGCATGCCGTGATAAAGATCATCAAGCGAAAGGACCAGGACCAACTCTGCGCTGAGAGGGTCCGTTCCGAGTCCTGGTCACCAACACAATTGCTGTGAAACGTGTTATTTGGATCCATAAAAGGCCACTGCAAATGGGTGCGAACATTATCAGACATTCAGTAATAGGAAGTGGTAAAAGCCAGCAGAGGGTGAGGGCCTAGCGGATAGAGCTCAGGTCAGACCCAAACCTGGAGAAGACTCCCATTAGAATTTTCCCCATCCCCATTCCTATTACACTTAAAATTGCACCCCTGGTATTTTTGTGAGTTTTATAATTTCTATGAGTGTATTATATATTTGTATTATTAAAGTTACTCGTAAATCGAGGAGTGTTGACGAAAATGTTTCTCACCGTCTAAATCTAAATGCTGGGTATATTTTTACGCTAATCAAATCGCTAAGACTAAAATGTGAATGTTTATGTTTGCACACATATAAATATATCTGCTTCACACAACTGGTCATGAGAAGTGACATGCCTCGAAATCCAATATCGCTGGTGAGCCTTGGGAGAAAATGACTTTGAACTAACAGCAGCTATTTGCCGTGTAAACCGTACCATCAGTTGAAATACGCCCTAAATAGCACTGTTAAGCCTGTATGTCACTCGGAAGCCTAACCTTTGTTATGTCCACGCTGGCTCTGTGAAGAAGGGTCAGATCAACGAACACAATTGTCAACAGACATTAATGCTGACTCCCCCGTGTTTGTTTAGATCAACTAAGAATTGGAGGTTGTAAGAAAAATACAATCTCACTGGTAATCCCGTGCCAATAAGGTTGGTTTGTCTCTCTTTCCCCATCTTGGAGTGGGAAAGCTTATGTTACGTGTAGAGACAATTAACTATAGACGTAGCCTGTTCCTCAATGCTACAATGACCATGAAGAGGCCCAAAACCGTGAGTTTGAGTCAGCGTCGTTAATGGCCGTCCAGAATAGATGGACTCTTGACCTTTTGACTGCTGCGAGTGGAGGGGTCTGCGTTTCTGATAAAAAGGACATGTGGTGTTTTTTTTATTTCAGATGACATTAATTCCAAGAATGTTAGTGACGCAAAGCAAGACCATTAGTGTATGGTCAATGAAAAGGTCGTGCAGACATGCGGCGTTGTCTTAGACTGATGACGATATTTGTCCCAAGTGCTCCACTCCACACGAGAGTGTGTATTCCTTTCAAGCCCTATTTGAGAGTGACATAGAAAGTTAGTCCCAAGGCCACTGGAAGCGAAGAGGCAAATGTTTGAGTTGTTGGGTTGATTAATAGAAATCCTGTTATGATGTTCATTTTGAAATGTGATGTTCAGAAGTATTAATTAAATGAACAACAGGAGGGAATGTTAGGACCAGTTTATAATATCTGTGTACAGAGATATATATTATAATGTGTGTATATAAGTTCTTTCTTTGATTTGTATTCATTTAATTGAATTCCTGCAATGTATTAATCCAATGTGTAATATGTCTGACAGTCCTTATCAGCTAGTAGAATTCCACTCCACAGTCTCCTCCTTTCTCCTGTCTTTTGATAATAAAGTGCTTGGTAGAGGGGAGGATGCGCCATTGTAAGTTGGGATCGTGTCCAGTGAGATACATGGTCGTTTACAATCCTCGTACGAGTAAAAGAGATCTCGTGTGTCACGTGTCTTCTTTATCTGTGTGTGATCAACAGCAAGGGGGTTTAAGATAACGATCAAGAACCTATCAAACTGAGACACAGATTTTGCCTCAGCTGAGCTCTACCAGCAGCCTCTGTTAACCCAGCAGTTCTCAAACGTTTTCATGTCAAGGACGCCCACATTTATGTGATGTATTTGGCCGTCGACCCCCATCTGAAAAGGTTTTGTGCCAGGAACCCCCAAAAGAGAAGATTAACGTTAAAGAAAAGTTTCTAAATATTTTCTATTTTTTTCCTATACATTTTTATCCCTCAATTTTGTAACCCATTTTTTCACCCAGTGCCAATTGTCTAAGTAATCCTGGGCGCTACACTCCCTCTGCCAGCCTAGGGAGAGCCTAGAGCCGAGCTCATGCCTCCTTCAATGCATGAGAGCTAGCAAACCGCTTCTTATCACCCGACAGGGGGGAGGTTCCCCGGTTAGACGTAGCGCGTGGAAGGAACACGTTATTCCAACCAGTTCATTTAAAGTAATACTAGGTAACTTTAAAACAAAAACTAAAGTTAAATTGTATATCTTTTGTGAGTGGCAAATGTTTCACAACACCCACTCCATGAATTTCACCCCCGAAAGCCTTTTATTTATATATTTTCTATTGAACGGTGTCGGGGGAGACTCTCCCGCGAAAATGATGTCATCCGGACGGAAAATGCACCGGTTTCCTGTTTGGCCAGGAACTACCGCACCGGTTTCCTGTTTGGACAGGAACTACCGCGCTAATAACAAAAAGGAACCTCACGCTGATTTTAAGAGAATGTAGGATTGGAAGATCGAAAAACAACAGAAAAAGAAAACACAGCTCATGGTAACTAATGCTCCACTGGCTAAGAGAAACGATCCGTAGATAGTATAAAACAATTAAAAGAACGCTTTTTGAAACGCTTCCGGCTTCCGGTGAAAACAAATGGAATTCTGGGTAATCGAGGACTACGGAAAATTGTATGCAGTGACGGTAGTGACCAGCAGAGGTTGCTAAAAATCGTTATTTGTGAACCTGCATTGTACAACTTTAACCTCCATCAGGCGCCCCGGCTGACCAGGGGGATAGAGACCAGGATTACTGTACGTTTGTGTGAGGGTACCTACCCTAGGAGACATGGGAAGAACATGCAAACTCCACACAGAGTAGGCCCTTTCACCAACCCCACCTAGGGTATGGGCACTGATGACGCGGAAGAGAGAACACGCTCCCAGCGCCCACAGCGTCCCCGGCAGGAATCGAACCTAGGACCTTCTAGCTGTGAGGCGACAGCGCTACCGACTGCGCCACCGTGCCCCCGTTAAAAAAAAAGTTTCTAAACATTTTCAATATTCAATATATAAATAGCAGATGCGCAAGCGAAGTGACCCAATGTGAGCTTGTATATCTGCTATTTTTGAATAGCCAACGTATACAATATGGATAAAGGGGTTAAAATAATTGTGATGATGTATTAACAAATTTTTCTGGGGACCCCCTGGAACCGTCTCAGGGACCCCCTTCTGTTAAGTGAACATGTGCAAGATAGTCCGCTGTTAGTGACACACCAGGTCACAAACAACCTGAACATTGTCATGGAAACATATATGCTAACCACGCGGAAGCGTGAATGCATAAGCCAACGTTTATTGTGACATCCAACAAGCAGGAAAAGCAAACACTCCCCAACACTCTCTTCTCTGTCCTGTCCTGTTCCCAAGCCCCCCAAGCCCACAGCAGGGCAAAAGCACACAGAGGAACAGTCTCAGACCCTTCTGATAGTTGTCCACTCACACAGAGATTAGCCTCGTTCCCAGGCTTTTCTCGTCTCCAAGGAGAAAAGCCTGGTCACGACCATAGAGTTATAAAAGAACTTTTTGGGCGCCGCCTTACCCCTTATCCCTTAAATTCTTTGCAATACAGACATTACAATATAGCAACCAGAGTTATGTCTCGCATGCATAGTAGTGTCACCTGCACGCCAATCTGAGAACCCCAAAAAAAAGGAAAAACACAGTGCCCTCTGCTGTTTTTTTCCTTTGAATTTGACTCTGGGGGGACCTCCCAATAGAATGTGGATAACAGGATGTTGGCCATTAGGTCCGCCCTCAGCCCTCCACTTCCGGTCCACGTGTCTTTGTTTACATTCCTAACTATACGCGCTGTAACAGGTGCTCCCGACAGATTCAGCTGCGAAGCTCTCGGCTGCACTTCCAGAGTCGACCACCAGGAGAGCCAAGCTTACACTTATGCCTCTCGGGTTATGTTGGGGGGTTGGTCACAACCTAATGCAGAGAATGTCTATAGGCCTTCCGTCACATGTCCTTCTCCTGGAAACTGTCTTATTCGACCAATCACAACACGCGTTTCATGCACTGAGAATGTAAACAGATCTGGAAAGCCTCAACGTAACTTCCTTGGCCAGTAGGTACTTCAGCCAAATTCCAGTACTTCCTTTTAGACACTCAACAACAGGCTAGGTCTCCTAGGGTAGGTACCCTCACAAAAACATGCAGTAATCCTGGTCTCTATACTGCCTCCCCCTGGTCAGCCGGGGCGCCTGATGGAGGGGAAAGGAACTGGTTGGAATAACGTGTTCCTTCCACGTGCTACGTCTGACCAGGGATCCTCCCCCCTGTCAGGTGAAAAGAAGCGGCTTGCTAGCTCTCATGCATTGAGGAGGCATGAGCTCGGCTCTAGGCTCTCCCTAGGCTGGCAGAGGGAGTGTAGCGCCCAGGATTACTTAGACAATTGGCACTGGGTGAAAAAAATGGGTTACAAAAATCGTGGGATAAAAATTAAAGAAATAAAATAAAATAAAAAGAAAACAGGCTAGGTCTCGCCCAGTGTGCACATCAATGCCATGCTTCAATGGTCATATTGTACGTATGTCGTATGTATAACGTCTCTGTAGGGTGGAAACCAAAACTATACATTTTCAGGATTTAAATTTAGAAATAACAAAAGTAGCAGATCCGTAAGTTCAACAAGCGTCGCTTTGCACCACGCTTTGAGCTTGTACATCTGCTGCTTTTGATGCTTTTGTGTGATGCTGTAGTAATAATCAAGTAGGGCGTTAATTGATGAAAAAACACAAAAAGTTTAAATATGGAAATAAAAGGTTTTCTGCACCTTTCAGCCAACAATAATATTGGCTGACAGGTTTGCGTTGTTTTGAGCGGTGGACATACTGTGGACCAGCTGTTGACTGGATTCTATGGTTTAATGTCAGGTGGACCGACTGAACCCCATGCTGTGGAGCCAACTGTCTCCTTTCAAAGTTTAAAGAAACAAATAACGCACAACATCCTCCATCCTTTCGGTGCGGAGACAAACTGCAAAAGCAGCACAATCATAGAGCCAAAGAAACAGCTCACAACTCACTTTTAGTCAAACTTTAATGAACAGCAGCAACAATAACTATGTTCCAACCTTGCGGTCTTCTAGCCTGAAGAAGACCACAAGGTTGAAACGTAGGTTATTTGCTACTGTTTAATAAAGTTTGGAGCATCTAAAAATGAGTTGCGAGCAGTTTCTTTCACTCCATTCAAAGTTGAACTAGACTTGTGAGCTAATAGCTCAAGAGCTTGTATATCTGTTTCTTTTGATTGATTGATTGATTGATTGATTTATTACATGTAAACGTGGTACAGTCAGACAATTAAGGCTAAAAGGATAACACAAAAAAGTCCTGGGGACTTGTTTCTATTATGGTCCTAAGTATTCAATTCATCAACTGCTGATGCTTTTGTGTGACGCTGTAGTGTGATCAGGTAGGGCTTTAATATACAAAAAAACTAAAAAAGTTAAAATATGGAGATAAGAGGTTTCTGTGCGACAACAGCAACGACAATATGCGCATTTAGCAACTCATTTTTAAATGATATAGAAATAGGTTTCTTGCCACAACTTACTCTTTGACGTGCCGGCGGCAGGGAACAGAGTTCCTCATGCAGGTGCCGGTGAGGATGTCCACGTTGTCCACGATGACAAAGGGCTTCTCCTCCAGCGTGACGATGGACAGGTGGTTCTCATCGGCGTCCTCGTCGCCATACGAGTTGTACCGAGGCCACACCGGGAACATCAGGGACAGCGTGCCGTTCTCACCAGCGGCCCATCTGCACGCACGCACATGCACACGCACACATGCAAACACACACACACACACACACACACACACACACACGCACACACACGCACATATGACTATACTTGTGAGGACATCATCACTTTAGGACAGCAATTTTATGAATGTCATTTTTCTAATAATTTATTTTTCCATTTTTAAACCTAACCCTAAAGACGAAATACATTTTGGATTTACAAGCTCACTAGATCCACTATTTCCGTGCGTCGGTTGGTATCCCAACTTGAATCTTTTCATCCTATATTAAAATTGCCTGGAGGGTCAACCGACGGTGGATGGTGGAAGGTGGATTGGGTGGACGTCACAAACGTAACATACGGACCTGCGAGGCGCACTGTTGCTCCGAACACTGGTCAGGGGTCTGCCATCAGAATAGCCACACCAGGGACCACCTGGTGCATCTTTGCTTCACCCCTTTGTGTTCCTATTGGCTGGGCTTTAAACAGCCATAACTCCAGTTCCCAGCATGCTAAAGGTCCCAAACTTGGTGGGTGCTCTTAGACGGCCAATAGGGATGGGCTGTAATTGCTGAAGCCACACCCCCTCTGATTTCCTATTGGCTGTGACTACAGGCTCCAAACTTGGTGGGTGGTCTCAAGGACTTCCAATTTCATCAAAAATGACGGTGACCTTTGCTCTTATCAGCGCAACATAGGACTAGGTTTGAAGGCCTGAAAATATAGTGATTGTATAAGCCCCCTAAAAAGATTTAACCATAAAACAACAAATTATCTTGTAAGGACCAGGAAAATTGTCCTCACAAGAGTTTATTTCTCACATTGTACTAAACTACTAAACGTATAGTAATACACGTACACTCACACACACGCACACAGAGCTTAGAGTAGTCAGTGAGTCAGAAAAGTGAGGAGCGGCACAGTAAATCCTCAGTGACTTAACTCTGTGAGGTTGGGTCCATTTGGTTCTGTCTGTACGCCATCGGACTTAAATTTGGCGCTCAGTACTATCATTTAAAAAAATACTTTTTGCAGTGGTGAAATTACTGAAGCATACTGTGCTTTGGTACCATTTTTCAATACATTATATCGTTGCTGTCAGGCAGAAACCTCTTATCTCGATATTTTAACTTTTTGTGTTCTTTCGTAAATGAATGCCCTACTTGATCATACTACAGCGTCACACAAAAGCATCTTTAGTAGCAGATCTACAAATGAGGTTTACACCACTGCAATTAGTGGTCTATTTGAAAACAAAAAAACATTTCAAAAACGTTCGAAAATGTCTTACTTTTACTTTGGTACCGTAAGTGCATTTTGATACCAATACTTTTGTACTTTTATGTGTGAAAACCATAGGGAGGTGTTCATTCTCGAGGTCGGCTGTACTTTTGATTACAGCTTAGAGGAAGCTTAGAGGAAGCCTTCCTAACCAAAAGGGCTAAGATATCATCAGCTAGAGCAGACCATCTCACAGCTATAGGCTACAGATGGAAACTTTTGTTTTTTATATTTGGTAGCCTAGGGCACTAGTTGGTTGTGAGGGGCCTTCAAATGGCCGGCCTCTCCATAAGAACTGCAAACAATTAGCAAGGTACTGCTCAATATCAGCTATTATAGGAAGCCGCTCAGTTTGGAGGAGGCGTTGTTTCCTTTACCCATGATTGTTGTCTGCTGTGTTTGACAAGTCTGTCAACTGTATTGTATGTAACAATGTTCTGCCTTATATGTACTTTGTAACTGGCTGTTTTCCCATTGTCTGACTG
The DNA here is from genome assembly GCF_963280865.1 of Gymnoscopelus braueri. Lineage (NCBI taxonomy): Eukaryota > Metazoa > Chordata > Actinopteri > Myctophiformes > Myctophidae > Gymnoscopelus > Gymnoscopelus braueri. The sequence continues at coordinate 57,611,681 of NC_137604.1, forward strand.
CACTGGCAGCAATGTCCATTGTACAAGGCATTCTTGTATAAATAAATATTTGAAGTGTGTGTGTGTGTGTGTTGGTCTTGGTATTGTGTGTCGTACCTTCTCCCACACTCGCTCGTTGTTCAGCACGATGACGATCAGCTTGGGGTTGGCCTGGTAACCGTCCGGAGTGAAGCTAAGGTCCCGCCCTTCGTTCCACACGTGCATCATGTGTCTGAAACAAGAAACAAACACAGCCTTAAGCCTTTGTGTGTGTGTGTGTGTGTGTGTGTGTGTGTGTGTGTGTGTGTGTGTGTGTGTGTGTGTGTGTGTGTGTGTGTGTGTACCCAACAGGATTCATGGCTGATGTTTACGTAAATGTTCAGAGCCTGTGTCATTTCCGTACCAATATTGTCCCAGTACTTTTTCAAGACAGGACAAAACCAGAAGATAAGGC
>NC_137604.1:57612313-57657313 GCF_963280865.1 Gymnoscopelus braueri
CCGACGTTTGAGATAATGACTTAAACCTACTTTAATCACAGCCTGAGGGTAGATCCTTCTCAAATCAATGCTATCTTCACGCACCGTGTGCATGTATGTGTGTGTGTGTGTGTGTGTGTGTGTGTGTGTGTGTGTGTGTGTGTGTGTGTGTAGAGTAGGTGTATGTGAGTACAGAAGAGTGCTTATCCATGAGCGTGTGCGTGAGTGCATGCGTGTGGTGTGTGTGTGTGTGTGTGTGTGTGTGTGTGTGTGTGTGTGTGTGTGTGTGTGTGTGTGTGTGTGTGTGTGTGTGTGCGAGCGCACGTGTGCATGTGTGTGCGTGGGAGGTGGAGAGAGTCAAATGCTACATAGCGTTCCGCATCATCAGTATTCTCTCCATCGATTTCTTCCCAGATTCACGCCTGACAGTCCAGTCAGTGGTGCAGTGCGAACGCCCTCACACACACACACGCACACGCACACGCACACGCACACACACACACACAGAGCACATATTACTGGTGATTGTGGTTTACTGGTGGTTTTATGTATTATCTTCAATATGCACACAATACTATTCATAGATTGTACATTTACCTGTTATATAGATTTATATCCAACTACACACTTTGATGTGTGCCTAATGTACTTGATCTATGTGACCTTTGACACCCGGTACATACTACATACATAACTACTACGTATATGGTCTCTGTCGGGTGGAAACCTTGTATGTCCAAAAGGACCAAAACTGTTACTTTTCAGGGGATGTAAAAAAAAAAACTCTGTTCCAATGGATCCAATGCAGTACCGGTATTGTTTAGTCACAAGCTCTTAGTTTTCATTGGTCAATATTTATATACAAGGCTTTTTTAAATTTGATATTGTCACTAGTGTTGCTCGTGTGTATTTTACTATTGTCAATAGTCAATAGTGTTTATTCTGTACTTGTTCCTCTACCCATTTGTTTCATCCTGACTGCCGTGCTGCTTCGACAACTCAATTTCCCTCAGGATCAGTAAAGGTCTGTCTGTCTGTCTGTCTGTCTGTCTGTCTGTCTGTCTGTCTGTCTGTCTGTGTGTCTGTGTGTCTGTGTGTCTGTCTGTCTGTCTGTCTATAGATAGATAGCTCACTCAGTTATCCCACATTTACGCAATCACTAAAGCCAACACACAACCCGGGATTGAGTACACACATTACACTTTTTTCAGTACTTAACCCATTAACATATTGATTGCCAAGATATTAAAGGGACTACACCATGAATTTGAACTTTTTCTTATTTTTTGTGTGTTTTTGGTCTCCCCTACCTCTTTTCTATCCCAAAAAATACCCTAGTTTGAACACTCAGGCTTTCACAGCAAATCTGGGGTTTTCTGTAAATTGGTCTCAAAACAGACCCAACTGATTTGCACCCTGACGTGACGTCACGTCACGTCAGGGTACAATCCCTCCCGTTTTTCAGTTCCAACCAAAAAATATATATATACATATATATATATATTTTTTCTTATATATTTTTTTTACTTTTTCCACACAGAACCAGGAGATAACATGCATACAAACTGGCTCAATAGCGCCCCGTGCCAAACAGGACAATGTGGTATTGCAGGTGAAAGTGCTTTATAAGCCAGAGAGAAGTTAGTTGGAATGAGTATATCTGAGGCTTGATTTAGGCTCAAACCTTTTGAAAAACGTTTGAGGGACATAAACAATATGATTTTAATTTTTTTGATATTAATTATAAAATTATATAATATTTTTTTTTTTTTTTTATTCATGGTGTAGATCCTTTAAACATAGTTTTCTATCCCCGTGCCGGCGTATAATTACCTAAATCCGATGATATTTGAAACTCTGTGGAACCAACATTGTGTAAAAAAAAAACACGAAAAAAGGTTCCTGTGATTAGGCGGAAGGATCTGTGTATCCATGGGAACACCAAGTTTCCAACCGCGATCCGCCATTTTGGTGCTTTGGTCCGCTGAAAACGTGTGGTTTTCAATGAAAAAAAAAGAAACTGAGTTACAGCCGTTTTTCTGAAAATCCCATCATTGGGGCGGGTGGAAGTGACGTTTTTTGGAATGATGTCACATCCACATTTTTCTTCTCTGAGAGACGATCGATCATTCCAAAGCTGTGTTAGGTCGCCCCTTGTGGAATTTTCCCCAAAAAATGAAAGAACGCATATATTCGATCTAGGCAATCAAGCGATGGATTTGAAAGAACGCATATATTCGATCTAGGCAATCAAGCGATGGATTTGAAAGAACGCATATATTCGATCTTGGCAATCAATGTGTGGAACCTGGAACGCATCTGTGTCATTTTTAGATTTCAGCTAAAAAGCATTATTTTACACTTTGGGCTATTCAAAAATAGCAGATAGCTCATAGCTTGTATATCTGCAATTTTTAACTAAAGTCTTTGCTTCTGGGGGTCCCTGGAACAAAATATTTTGATGGGGGTCCGTGGCCAAATACATATCATTTTGGGGGTCCTTGACATGAAAAAGATTGAGCACCACTGATATAGAAACATACGTTTTTCAGACTACTGTTGAGATTTAGGAGACATGTAGAATCGGCCTCAGGTCTTAATGGGTTCAAAGCAAACAGTACACACTCATCCTGCCAAAACAGAGGCTTTGAAAGCCTCAGAACCATTCTAAGTTGTCGAGAGAGTGAGATAACAGACCATTTACAGACACTCTTTATCCAGAGCAAGTTAAGTGGACGATCAGAGTGAATCAATGACATGAACCCCAGTCTGTAAAGGACGAGGTAAATGGTGTTGTAAACAGAGTGAAAAGAAAGCAATTTAGTGCTTCAAAGACACTAGGACACCAGATAAACATCAAACCAACACAGCTAAATCCATATGGTTACTTTAAAGCTGCGCTATGTAGCTTTCCTCTTCTACACCGGATTTTAACCAGGTTTCATTTCCTGTACAAGTGCTGACATTTGTTTTACAATTGAGCTAATACAGATTGGACAAAATTACATTTTATGTATTAAAAAAGGTTACAGAGTGAGGCTTTAACATAGGTGCTGACTTTTTTCCTAACTTTTATAGGTACTGAAAGAAAGACTACTTTTCAGATGAACGCGGCTGCATAGGGACAGTGATTTCAGACCCCGAAGTGTAGTTTTTAAGACTTTAAAGGCAGAATTAATTACATTTTATCCATAAACAGGCTGTTTCAAATATGAATGAATATCATAAACGATGAAGTGCCGCCCCCCCCCCTGACAGAAACGCCCGGAGGATTTGTTTATTTTTGGAACACAGTTCTTAAATGACGTAATCTTGGATTTTATCCCCTATGGGGATTTCAACACCAAAAAAAATTACGCTGCGACCCAGGGGGATGGCGCCCTCTAGCGGCAGTGACGTCAGACTTCGGTGCTCTATGTTATTCTCCATAGAGAAATTACTTCTGTGACCCAGGGGCTGAGCGAGTGATGTCAGGACCAGGGTTGCGCATTGCTCATTGTTGCGCATTGTTTACAAAGGCTCCCGACTCACACCAGGCGAATTAACATAGGAATGAGCCTATAGATGCATATCAATTGTCCATTGTGTGACCTGTAGTGTAGGTGTTAAGCGAGGTGCGCGTCACGTCATTAAAATAGAGCGCAACCACGTTCCAATTCAGCATTGCAACACTGGTCAGGACTGCATGGAGGTGAAAAACAGCATTATGTGAGGAAGACAAGACTGAAGAGGTAGGTTTTGAGGGCAGTAAAACAAAACAAAAAAAGAGAGGGCTGGAGGCTGGAGCTGCTTTGATTTTTTTTATTTTATTATTTAACGTTTTATTTATTGAGAGTGAGTTCCATATCGTCTCAAGTCAGGTGGAAACCTGACTTCCAAAACTTTTACTTTTCAGGATACAAATTCAAAAATAGCAAAAGTATAGCTTCGCGTTTCAAGCTTGTGGATCTGCTACTTTTGATGCTTTCGTGTAACGCTGCAGTATGCAGTGAAGCGTTAATTTCAGAAAAAATAACAAAAAGTTCAAATATGGTATTAAGAAGATAATTTTTTTTAAAGATACTTTTTTGTTGTTGTCTTTTTCTGCCTTTATTTGATAGTATACAGTAGACTGACATGAAATGGGGAGAGAGAGAGATGGGGAGTGACACGCAGCAAAGGTCTAGGTGCAAAGCCTAGGTGCCCGGACCGCTACGCCAGCCGTCCGGGCCATTTTTTATTTATTTTATGATGTGAATAGAGAGTGAGTTCCATTATGGAGGTGGCGCCAACTGAGAAGGTCCTGTCACCCCCAGGCTCTCAGGAGGTGGACAGGGACCTGGGGACTACCAGGGCCCTGAGGACCACCAGGGGCCGGGAGGTGGTCCATCAGCAGACCCGGGGGAACGGGGGGAGGCGCATGGAGGTGGAGGAGAAGGAAGTCAAAGGTCAGAGAGGTAGCGGGGGGAGCTATAGGTTGAATTGTGCTCACGTTGTGTGAGTGAGGAGAATGTTGAAGTGTTTTCATGTGTTCATGTACCAGTACTGTGTAAAAGTGCTGGTATCAAAATGTACTTAAAGTACCAAAAGTAGAAAGTATTCATTGTGCAGAATGTCCCATTTCAAATGTATAACATGTAAAACAATCTTTTTAAAATAGCAGATCTACAAGCTCACAAGTGCGACACATTCTGATCTTGTAGATCTGCTATTTTAAAAAGGCCAAAATGTATGTAGGGCCAAAGTGGTATGTTTTGTAATAATAATCAAAATCCACAAAGTAACTAGTAACCAAAGTTTTCAAATAATTGTAGTGAAGAAAAGTACAATATTTTCCTCTAAAGTGGAGTAGAAGTAAAATTACTGAATATTGGAAATACTCCAGTAAAGTAAGTGAGTAAATGTACTTACTTTACACCACTGTTTGGTCATGGAGCACTGGTGTGATGTGGTCTCTGAGTGGGTACCAAGGTTATTAAGAGTTTAGAATTTTATTTTGTTTTGACCTTTTGTTTTCGATTTCAGTTTAGTATTGATTATGAGTGGGTTTGTTAGCTTATTTATTTTATTATATATAAACTTTTAGTCGGATTCATGAGCTCTGGCACCTAATAATTTACAAATTAAAGGAGCAGTTCACCCAAACAATGACTTATTTTCTATGAATTACACACCCCATGAAGACTTGAATTCATGGCGATTTTTTAGTTTTTGTCGCATTCTTAAGCCAATAATTTGATGACCGGGTTATCGGTCAATATGAGACTCGGTAGGAGACTCAAGGACACTCTGCCGGTCATCAAATTATGGCACAGGGATGCGACAAAAACAAAAAAGCCTCCATCAATTCAAGGCGTCATGGGTTGTGTAAATGATTGATGATTGAATTTGGTGAACAACACCTTTAACTCTTTGACTGAGTATTTTCATAAAGTACTCCCCCAGTGCCAGCGATTTTCATGTTTTTAAAAAAAATGTATTACGGGGCCAGGCTGCCAGGATGGCTCCTGGCCCTGTTTTAATATTCGCTTTATTCTGTCACTTTTTCTGACACTTTTGGCAGTTCTGGCTTAACCGTGCATACGCTTTTTACGAAACTCGGCCATATGGTAGATGGTCATGAAAAACTATCAAGAAATAATTCTCACAATCTTTCGTCAAAAGGTGGCGCTATAGCACTTAATTGAAAATGCCAACTTTGAACAGGTACAACTCATGCCCTGTTTGACCTACAGCCATGAAACTTCAATACACACATGCGTCTACTCATGATGAACAACTTTCACACTCTGACTTTTGACCTCTGACCTTTAGATCTCCCACCATTTTGAATTATATGAAAAACAGCTAAAACTCCTCCTGGGATTTTTGAGTAATCTGCACAAAACGTTTTACACATGAACTTTGGACCTATGCGGACAAAACAGTGGGAGCAGATTTTTTCTAAGTGAAAAAATGAAGCTTTAATGAGCCAATGAATATTGCAGTTTTATGACAATTATTCATCTGCCCCTAACACATACACGCAGACTCACATTTCTTTGAAACTTTGCGGTAATGTAGAGGGTCATTCCAAATATCACTGAAACCAATCGTACTCCAATTGGTCAAAGGGGGGCGCTATAGCGATTTTTAAAAAATGCAAACCTTAAACAGGCAAAAGTCATGCCTCGTTTGGCCGACGTTTTAGCCATTAAACCTGCTTACACATGTGCCTTGACTCATGAGGAACACATCTATCACGTTGACCAGTAAGCTCCGCCCTTAGATTGTCCGCAATTTTGAGCAGTTTGAAAAACCCAGGAATTTTCAGCTATTTGCGTGAAACTGTATCATCTGTGTGATCAATTTTTTTCACAGTGTCTGTCAGTTGGTCCAATGGCTTCTCGCTTGAGCGCGTGCCTTAAAACCTCAAGGTCGACAGTTCAAGCCTCACTTGATGTAGACTTCATTTAAGTTGCATTGCACACAACATGATTGTGTCAATTAATGCATGTGCAATTGTTAAAGATAACCTGAAATGCTTATTTGAGAGGTTATGTTTTTGCAATGTATGACATACTTCATTCTGAAAATAGCCGATCTACAATCTCAAAACTTTTCAGATAGCAACGTGTTTCTGAGCTTGTAGATCGGCTGCTTTCACTGGTTCACTTTTATCTTCAACAGACAACCTCAGCCTGGACAAAGCTATAGCACTATAGGTAGTGTTGCAGCCTGTCAATCCGAAGGTTGAGAGTTCGATTCCTGTTAATGGCAATAGGTTGAGATGTCCAATCAATCCATTCTGCTTCCATCTCTCTCTCTCTTCAATCTATTATGTTTCCATGTCTCTCTCTCTTCAATCTATTCCGTTTCCATGTCTCTCTCTCTCTCTCTTCAATCTATTCCGTTTCCATGGCTCTCTCTCTCTCTCTCTCTTCAATCTATTCCGTTTCCATGTCTCTCTCTCTCTCTTTCTCTTCAATCTATTCCATTTCCATGTCTCTCTCTCTCTTTCTCTTCAATCTATTACGTTTCCATGTCTCGCTCTCTCTTTCTCTTAAATCTATTCCGTTTCTCTCTCTCTCCCTCGCCCTCTCCCTCTCTCTGCAGCTATATTTTTGTAATAACATTTTCATATACGACAGATCGACCAGCAGAGAGCAGTAGATTGACACCTCGATCACTCGCTGACTTGCTCGACCCCCTCCAAACAGGCTCAAACAGTCCATACGTCATAACCGGATGTGACGTTTTCGCAGATTGCCGATCGGGCTAAAGTACGATGTGATACACGACGACGATGACTGTTCGTCACCCAGACTATAGAAAATAGAAGTGGAGCTCTCCGTTCGTTTTTTATACCGTGTGAAAAACTGTGTTTTTCCCTATTCTGGCCGAAAATGAAAAAAAAAAAAAAAAAAAGAGAACCGGAAACCGAATCTGCGTCATGAAACCGGAACCCAGTGAGTCTGAAGGAATCAGAAAGTGAAACTGATGATGAAAAATAAACATCACAGATTAAACAATGAAAAAGCTAAACGCGCGTCTAACGCGTCGACGGCCAACTGGACAAACTAGCAATTGACGCGTTATCGAGTCGACGGCAGTCAAATAGTTAAAGGGATAGTTCACCCAAATAAATACATTTTTTAATATCATTTAGTCACCCCACAGAGACTTGAATTCATGCTTTTTTTTTGGTTTTTATCACATTCCTGAGCCATAATCTGATAGACTTGAGGAACGCAGGCTTTCCAAGGTCTAGAGGGGCGGGTCCAAACCTCCCGCTGGAATCCAACGCCGGCTCCCTATTGCTTCACCAATCTATGTGCCCGCCTCCCCTCCCCTCCCCCCCGGCCTGTGCACAGAACACTGACGTCACCAAATTTGGAGCGACGCCCCTCTGCACTCTGATTGGTTAGGAAAATACACCGTTCACTCCCACTCCTAGACCACAGTTCCTGCATCGTTACCCCAGGCTTTTGAAACAAAAAAAATAAGCATGGGTTCCCGAGGCTAATAATTTGATGACCAGCGGACCGGTAGGCAGCGTTTCCGGTAGGAGAGACAAAGGAGATCTTTGTGTCTCCTACCGGAACTGCTGCCGGTCATCAAATTATTGGCTTAGGAATGCAACAAAAACAAAACAATATCCATGAATTCAAGTCTCCATGGGGTGACTAATTGATAGAAAAAAAAGTCATTTTGGCGGTGAACTATCCCTTGCTGTGATAGCAAGTTGTTTGCTATCACAGTATGATAATCAGAGGATATGCAGTCATCAGGTTAATCCTAAACACACACACACACACACACACACACACACACACACACACACACACACACACACACACACACACACACACACACACACACACACACACACACACACACACACACACACACACACACACACACACACACGCACACACACACACACACACAGCGTCGCTATTTGTAAATTATATCCTGACTTTACATCGAACACATTCAGCGGTTAATTAAATTAATTGGCAGCCGTCGCATGCGTAACGAGCAACAAAAAAAGCCACTACATAACAAGCAGAACCATTCTATTTCTGTGGAGAGCACCCGGTGGCTGTTAACCCATTCAATCCGGGAACACATCTGTGTCATTTTAATATTTCTTTGGCTATTAAAAAATAGCAGATATTTAAGCTCAAAGATGCCTGGTACAGTGGTTTGTGACTCACAATTGTCACACTCGAAAGTGTATATGATGAGATTTGTTGACTCAATATCAATTCTGTGAGTTAAATTTGGTGAGGGAAGACTGTCACTTTAGCAAAAGCAGTTTGCTAAAGTACACTACTACTACTCGGTGCTGCGCTATGAGCTTGTATATTTTTTAAAAATCTTGAAAATGTGTGCAAAGCTTTGAATATACTGTATATTCTTTTTAAGCAAACATTTGTAACTCAAATCTTTGCTTTTGGGGGGGTCCCTGGAACAAAATATTTTGAGATGGGGGTCCGCGGCCAAATACATATCTAAAAATAAATCTAAATCCTAACAGTGTGTGTTACTATACCAGTGGTGCTCCAACTTTTCCATGTCAAGGACCCCCAAAATGATATGTATTTGGCCGTGGACTCCCATCTCAAAATATTTAGTTCCAGGCACCCCCCAGGTGCCAAGATCTGAGTTACAAATGTTCACTTTAAAAATATATATATTCAAAGATTTGCACACATTTTCATGATTTTTCTAAAATAGCAGATCTACAAGCTCATAGCGCGGCACTTAGTGCTGTGCTATGAGCTTGTAGATCTGCTATTTTTGAATAGCCAAAGTATTAAATAAATGGTTAAAGTGGTAGCTTTCCCGGGTCTTAATGGGTTAACCATTCTTGCCTAAAACTCAAGTATTGCAAATGGAAGTCAACATGCATAATAATGAGAGTCATTTCACTGCTGGTGGCAGGTTGCCAGCTCCAACCTAACCTAAGCAGTTAAAATGCCACAAAAAATCCAACACAAGTCAGACAGATCTAGGCTCCCGGTAGGGCTGCGTGTTTCCATCTGCCGGGAGAGGTCGGGTTAAATTATATTCACATAGATATCACTGTGTGTGCATGATGTCGATAAGAGAGAACGATCGCCGCTTTGTCGTTATTGCTGTTGTTTTCATGTCATATCAAGAAGCTGGGGAAAAGCCTGGTGGCCTTTTCGCTTAGAGGCTCACACAGCTATAATGGTTGTATAAGCAATGTAAGCCCCATGGCCTGTCAAGGCTACAGAGTCACACATTGCTAGCATGATGCCAATGGGGGCATTGCTGTATATTGTTCACTATCGAGGAAGAAACCTTGTATGTCCAATAAAATATGAGAAGAATAGGAAGAATCGTTGCTAATTGGTTCTGTGTCCTGTGGTATGGGATCCACTCCCTATTTATGGGAGGCTGCAGGGACAGATAGGCAGTTAGACCTAGCCAGTTGAGTGTCTAAGCCAGGGGTCTTCAACAGGGGGTCCGGGACCTCTAGGGGGTCCTCAGAGTTACAACAGGGGGGCCGCCAAATCTTTGTGTGATATGATATTTTTTTTTTACCTTAACCACTTGAACCCTAGCCTCCCTTTTCTGAGGAGAACTTTAGCCAAAAATAGCAGATCTACAAGCTCACAACGCCTCGCGCTGCGAGGCGTTGTGAGCTTGTAGATCTGCTATTTTTGGCAAAGAGGTGTTTGGTGTAGAGGGAAAAAAGGGCAGACCAAGTAAACCAAAAAAGTTTAATCTGAAAAGCAATTTTATACAATATAGAGGGGGTCCCTGCTTCATCTCTCTCTCTCTCAGCTAGGGGGTCCTTGGCCTGAAAACGTTGAAGACCCCTGGTCTAAATGGAAGTACCGGAATGTGGCGGAAATGACGTTGACGCTTTTACAAATCTGTTTACATTATCTGTGAATTAAACGAGTGTTGTGATTGGTCGAAAAATATAGTTTCCCGGGGAAATGCATACGACGGAAGTCCCGCCCCTTTAGACACTCTCTGCTTTAGGTCGTGACCAAGCTTCTCTCTTCGCAGATGAGTAAAGGCTGGGAATGAGGCTAAGTTAGACTTGGGCAGAAACATAAGCAGGTAACATCCCTGAGGTAGAGCTGCAGGGCCTTTTGTGATAAAGGTTTAGCCTGCTGGAGTTCTTAACTGTTTGGGTTGTTTTGGTTCTTAGTGTTCTTAGTGTTTGCCTTTAAGTGTTTATTTTTTATTATAATTTTTCTCAAGTATACATTTTCGTTAAGTTATTTTCGCATTGGCCAGCACTGTATATATTTGCGCACAGACTGTTAGTGCTCTGGTGGAGAAGAATGAATGTACCTAAAATTGCATTCCTGGATTTTTGTCTGCTTGGAGCCTTGGCCGCTTGGCCAACTGTTACAGTAACCTCAGTAAAACTATGCCTAAACCTAACCGTATTCCTAAACTTAACCTCAGTAAAACTATGCCAACCCTAACCGTATTCCTAAACTTAACCTCAGTAAAAACTATGCCTAAACCTAAACTTAACCTCAGTAAAACTATGCCTAGACCTATAGGGTTAAGCATAGTTTTACTGAGGTTACCATCCATCCATCCATCTTCAACCGTTTATCCGGAGTTGGGTCACGGGGGCAACAGTTCCAGCAGAGAGCCTTTCCTTTGCTGATCAAAATTAGCCACTCCCTCCCGGGGGATCCCGAGGCGTTCCCAGGCCAGTGTGGAGATATAATCCCCCCCATCTGGTCCTTGGTCTGCCCCGGGGTCTCCTCCAAGTGTGATGTGCAGCAAGGACCTCCCGGGAGACACTCGGGAGGCATCCGTACTAGATGCCCGAACCACCTAAGCTGGCTCCTTTCCAAGCGAAGGAGCAGCGGCTCTACTCCGAGTCTCTCTCGGGTGACTGAACTTTCGGCCGCTTGTATCCGCTACCTTATTCTTTGGGTCATGACCAACACTTCATGACCATAGGTGAGAGTAGGAACGAAGATTGCTCGGTAGACCGAGAGCTTTGCCTTCTGGCTCAGCTCTCTTTTCGTCACAACAGTGCGGTACAGCGACTGCAATACCGCTCCTGCTGCTCCGATTCTCCGGCTGATCTCCTTCTCCATCCTCCCCTCACTTGTGAACAAGACCCAGAGACACTTAAACTCCTTCACCATTCCCCACTTGGACTGTGTTACGTTTAGGAATAAGTTTAGGGTTAGGCATAGTTTTACTGAGGTTGGGTTTAGGAATAAGGTTAGGTTTAGCCATAGTTTTACTGAGGTTACGCTTAGGAATAAGGTTAGGGTTAGGTTTAGGCATAGTTTTACTGAGGTAACGTTTAAGAATAAGGTTAGGTTTAGCCATAGTTTTACTGAGGTTACGTTTAGGAATAAGTTTAGGTTTAGGCATAGTTTTACTGAGGTTACGCTTAGGAATAATGTTAGGGTTAGGTTTAGGCATAGTTTTACTGAGGTTAAGTTTAGGAATAAGGTTAGGGTTGGCATAGTTTTACTGAGGTTAAGTTTAGGAATAAGGTTAGGTTTAGGCATAGTTTTACTGAGGTTACGTTTAGGAATAAGGTTATAACCTTATTCCTAAACGTAACCTCAGTAAAACAAACATAAGAATACAAGAACTGCTGAGGGGCGAGTGGTCTGCGGAAAAAATGGGGGCGAGTGTGTTTTAGGGCGAGGGTTCCAATTACCGTCCAAAAGATGTTACTTTTCAGGAAATGGAAACAATGAACCTGTGTTCCAATGGATGCACTGGAACGTGGCGTATAATTTCGCACAGCCGAATTTCCATAAAGGATAGTCTATAATGCAAGTATAGCCTGTTTCTATTTCGTTCCTGTCGGGCAGCCGAAACCTCCATCTCCATATTCTACGCCCTCATAAGTAGCAGATCTGCAAGCTTGAAACGAGCAAATCGAGCTTGCGGATCTGCTACTTTTGCCATTTTTTTATTTGAATCTTGAAAAGTAACAGATTTGGACGTACAAATGTATGAGGTTTCCACCCGACAGAGACAATTCATTTATTTGAACAATTAATCATCACACTTGCGTGCACACAGTCTATTGTGACGTGCATTTCACTGTTGACGGTCTTTTTTTAACCCATTCAATCCGGGAACGCATACTGCTTCATTTTTGATTTTTAGCTCTAACGATTATTTCATACTTTGAGTTATTCAAAAATAGCAGATCTACAAGCTCATAGCACTACGAGCTTGTATATCCGCAATTTGTTTTGAAAAATCGTGAAAAATATGTGCAAATCTTTTTTAATTTTTCTATAATATGGTTCTCAAACCTTTTTCATGTCAAGGACCCCCAAAATTATATGTATTTGAACGCGGACCCCTGCCCCATCTCAAAATATTTTGTGCAGGGACCCCCAGAAGCAAAGATTTGAGTTAAAATGCATGTATTCAAACATTTGCACACATTTTCTTCTTCTTCTTCTTTGTCCGATTTCAATGTAGTGGAGTAAAAGTATGATTTAGTTTTTCTTGTAAAGTACAGCAGTACAGTAACAAAGTATTTACTTTACACCTTTTGTATGAGAAAGTAGCCCATAGCACTTGCCGTAGCACTAGCACTGATGACCTTGCAGGCTTATACAAAGGTTAAAATGTAATTAAGATATTATTTAGACAGGTTCATTTGTTGACCTGGCATCCTATAGTTTGTATAGTTTCAATGTACTGTTTAGACTGATAACAGGTTCTTGGTTTACCTATATGATCCTAGATTACTGAGGCACTAAACTGTCTCTATGTATTCGATGTATTACCTTGTGTTTACCCTGCTTAACTCATTCACTGCCAGAACTTTTATTTTTTTGCGTTTGCCCACTGCCAGAGATTTTTCATTGAAAAAAAAAGTACTCAGGAGCCGAGATACCAAATGTTTAAGTTTTACGTTAACAAGGAAGTGGATGGGAGTCTAGATCTTCAAAAAATCATATCTCCTTGGTCTTTGGGTTAAAAAATAAATAAATAAATAAGAAAAAAAAAAGTTTTAGTCGTTCTTGGCAGACAGGGCTTAAAGGACAGAAGTCGTTTTAGTCGTTCTAGGCAGGGAATGAGTTAATGCAAGTCGTTCTGGATTAAGATTTAGGGTCTGCATTTAGCCTGAATTGTAAACTGTAAGTATAGGGCATTCGTTTATGAAGAAAGAAAAGTTGTGGAGATTCAAGGTTTCTGTGTGTTTGTGTATGTGTTCAAGTTCAGCTCTTTAACCCATTAAGACCGGGAACGCATCTGTGTCATTTTAAGATTTATCTGGCTATTCAAAAATAGCAGATATACAAGCTCATGAGCTTGTAGATCTGCTATTTTCTTTTTAAAATCGTGGAATATTTGTGCAAATCTTTGAATATATATATACAGTGAATTTTGAATACAAATCTTTGCTTCTGGGGGTCCCTGGAACAAAATATTTTGAGATGGGGGAGGGGGTCCATGGACTATACATATCATTTTGGGGTCCTTGACATGAAAAAAAAGTTTGAGAACCCCTTACATATAGCAACATAAGTGTTTTTTCAAAAGACATTTGTGGAACCCCCCACAAGCAAAGATTTGAGTTATAAATGTTGGCTTTAAAAATATATATATATTCAAAGATTTGCACAAATGTTAAAAAAGTAAGATCTACAAGCTTGTAGGCTATATACCGAGCTTGTAGCTCAGTATATCTGCTATTTTTTTATTAGCCAAAGAAATCTTAAAATGACACAGATGCGTTCCCGGTCTTCATGGATTAATAACAGCGTTAACAGACAGACTTGACCATGTTTGTGTCTGTTGGACAACGGTGCGTGTTTGCCTGCCAGCCATGCTGCTGTCATGACTGATATACTATTGTTTGTTTTCTCCGTGCGGCAGACAGACAGCCAGTGGACAACAACCTTGTCAGAGTTTTCTGGCCACAATTGAATGCAGAACTCCAGACCGCTCTGGGGAACAATGGTTTTTGGACACGTTGCCACGTCTGGAATGAGTTTTTGATTAAAGCCAATGAGGGCTGGCATGTCTTTTCGGCTGCAACATGACTTGCTTCCATAATACTTGTAAATAATGGGATTTTTGGAAAACCCAGAAAGGTTGGATGTTTTTTCCCCAAACAAAGTAAAATATTGTGGAAAATAGCAAGATCTACAAGCTGCAATATGTATATATATATATTTTTTTAAAGTAAATAGGGCTTTAAAAGTAAATTACTGCAAATGCAACTGCATGTTTAAAATTCTTTCATTAGAGCATTACCAGAGGTTTTTGGGGACAAAATTATCCTCGCTTGCTGCTGCAAAGATAAACAATGTGAAGTTGGCTGGCAAAATTGATATTCTTTACAGTGCCGGAGGCCAGAAGTGCTTACAGGCCAACACACTAGCATTGTTTTTCATTTCTACCTCATTGAGATGCTTTTACAGTCGTTTTAGGTTTTTAGATAATTATCTGCACTTTAATGAGTGCAAATTGCTTTCTCTCGGTCTCTCGGTCTCTCTGTCTCTCTCTCTCTGTCTCAGTCTCGCTGTCTCTCTCTGTCTGTCTGTCTGTCTCTCTCTCTCTCTCTCTCTGTCTCTCTCTCTGTCTCCGTCTCTCTGTATCTTACTCTCTCTCTCTCTCTCTCAGTCTGGCT
Organism: Gymnoscopelus braueri; assembly: GCF_963280865.1. Classification (NCBI taxonomy): domain Eukaryota; kingdom Metazoa; phylum Chordata; class Actinopteri; order Myctophiformes; family Myctophidae; genus Gymnoscopelus; species Gymnoscopelus braueri. The sequence goes on from NC_137604.1 coordinate 57,627,390, forward strand.
GTCTCTCTCTGACTGACTGTGTGTGTGTGTGTGTGTGTGTGTGTCTCTCTCTCTCTGTTCTCTCTCTCTCTCTCTGTCTGTCTGTCTGTCTGTCTGTCTGTCTGTCTGTCTGTCTGTCTGTCTGTCTGTCTGTCTGTCTGTCTGTCTGTCTGTCTGTCTGTGTCTCTCTCTCCGTCTCTCTCCTCTGTCTCTCTCTCTCTCTCTCTCTCTCTCTCTCTCTCTCTCTCTCTCTCTCTCTCTGTATCTCATTCTCTGTCTGTCTGTCTGTCTGTCTGTCTGTCTGTCTGTCTGTCTGTCTGTCTGTCTGTCTGTCTGTCTGTCTGTCTGTCTGTCTGTCTGTCTGTCTGTCTGTCTGTCTGTCTGTCTGTCTGTCTGTCTGTCTGTGGCTCTCTCTCCCAGAGGGGAGGGGGAGACTTCACTAAGAAGCTACTATTAGAACCCAGAGGAGCAACTTTGTAGAAAGACGGTGCCAACTTTTACATTTGCATGGTTTTCTCACTAAAACCCAAATGGCTTATTTTCTAGAAGTATAGATACTGTATATGCTCTGAGAGAGAGATGACAGTATGAACCAATTGCGGGTCCCTAATAAGCAGGAAATGGAAACCAAAAGGCGCTGAACAACAACAGTCTGAAGTTTTAATTAGCTTTGACACGGGTAAGAAGGGATTGGAAATGTCTTTTCTCTCGTCCCCTCCTGTACGCCGCAGGGCTGTGTCTAGACTTAATACTCCCCCTTCAACTGTACAATTCTGATTATTACAGTGCAGGCGTGCATCTCCTTAACCCATTTAGACCGGGAACGCATCAGTGTCATTTTAAGATTTCTTTGGCTATTCAAAAATAGCAGATATACAAGCTCATAGCTATGATCTTGAAGATCTGCTATTTTTTGAAAAATCATGAAAATGTGTTCAAATCTTTGAATACAGTATATATATTTTTTAACTCAAATCTTTGCTTCTGGGGATTCTACAATTCTATAACAGTTTTTTGAAAAAACGTATGTTGCTATAATCAGTGGTTCTCAAACTATTTCATGTCAAGGGCTCCAAAAATGATGTATTTGAGCGGGGACCCCCATCTCAAAATATGTTGTTCCAGGGACCCCCAGAAGCAAAGATTTGAGTAAAACATTTTCACTTTAAAACATTCAAAGATGATGCGTTCCCGGTTTGAATGAATTAATGCCACTCGATAGTCCAGGAAGATTTAGACAATCATCTAGGATTAGCCCATGGTTCGGGGATCATATTAAAAAACGTCTTATCACAGCGATGGAAAAATTATAACGGGGATTTATTGACACCAAAACGGTGTGAGTGACCCACAAGACCCACTTATCGACTGTTTAGTTACATCGTCTATGGCAGGGGCCTTCAACGCTTTTCAGTCCAAGGACCCCAATTAGCTGAGAGAGGGATGAAGCTGGGACCCCCACTACATATTATCAAATTGTGTTAAACTTTTTCATAGATTTCAGATAGACTTGTTTGACAACGTTACACTATCATTGTGTAATGTTGTTTGGATTCATGTTAATGTATCCAATACTATAAAAAGAGAAAAAAACATCTTAGCCGATCTACAAGCTCACAATGCCTCGCAGCACGAGGTGTTGTGAGTTTGTAGATCTGCTATTTTCGGCTAATGTTCCCCTAAGAGTAAGGATGCTAGGGTTCAAGTGGTTAATGTAAAAAAAGAATCCTATCACACAAAGATTTGGCGGCCCCCCTTTAGTAACTCTGAGGACCCCCTAGGGGTCCCGGACCCTCCTGTTGAAGACCCCTGGTCTATATGGAGCATCAAAGTCTGACATCACTGGCGCTAGACGCAGCTATCCCTGTGGGTCACTGGAAATCCCATAGGCAAATCTTAGATCACATCACATGTGACTTAATACAACTGAGTTTGACACACAACTCGCGGGTAATGGAACTTTTAATTAGTTTTTGGACGTGTTTTTTTTGGACGCTAGGCTGAAAGGTGTTCCAAGGTAGAAGCAAGTGGGACACTTGGTGGCATTTCAAATGTCCCAACTGTTTCACTTGGCGTTGTTCTGAGACTAAAAAGGTGCAGGCTGCTCTCTGCTGTGACTTGGAAGCAGTTTTTTTTTTGACATGGACATACAAATATGACCAGAAACGGAGCTATATCCCTAAATGTATGATTTCGTCGACTTAAACTATGACGAAAAATGTTCGTCGACTACCTTTTTTCACTGATGAAAACTAAATAAAAACTAAGCTACAATGACTAAAACTAAGACTAAATATATCGACAATTTCGTCAACAAATAAAAATGTGACTAAAATGTGAGGGAGGGACGAGTGGAAAAGAGATCCAGTAGAACTAAAAGATATTTCATGTTTGGTTGTGCTCGGGTGTGCTCTGGAAATAGCAGAACTACAAGCTCACAACGCGTCGCGCTGCAACACGTTGTGAGCTTGTAGTTTGTCTACTTTCAGCATGCAACCAAGTGTAAAATCAGCCATTACGACGCCATCAAGGCACCGCCAAAATACATTTGAGTCGACTAAATCAACTGCAGATTTAGACAAAAAACAAAACATTTCAGATGACTAAAATATGACTAAAACTAAATGGAATTTTATTCAAAAGGCTACGACAAAGGCTTTGACAAAATCAACACTGTAGTGCTGTGGACCTCAAAGTGGGTTGAAGGACCTTCAGGGGTAGCTTGAAGGTGATCCAAATGGACCAATACTGGTCTGTGTACACTCACAGAATTATGAGGGTCATTGAAAATAAAACAGTTTGAGAACCACTGTACTATTGGACTCCTCTATTGTGCCATAGTGTCATAATAAATCAGTGTCATACATATTCTAAAGAAAAGCTGGAGACTGACATTCAGTAATTGGGTCTTATGACAAGGACAAGGACGAGTCTTTGCCACAAACACATTTTGTCTGTGTATGGACATATTGATGACCCCTACAGTAGGACCTTACTGTAGATGCAATCTATCATTCTGCTCTCACAGTTATTATGATAAATGTACTGTAGCACCCATCACGGCATCCTTTACTGTGAAGTTGGTTGGTGTGGTGGGGAGGGGGGAGGGGGGCATCAGCATAGTTTTTTGTTTATCCATTAGCTTACTTCTCTCCGGGCAAAAAAACTAGCTCTGGAATCACCAGAGTGGTTCTTGAGATGTTAGTTTTAAGTGAAAAATAGTATATTTTGAAGATATGTGTGTTTTTGTTTGTTTTTGTTTTCCTCCCGTGAGGGCACACCCACAAACAAGCTACGGAAAACCCTACTGAGTGCAGTCTGTGCATGTGGCAAAGTCTGCAAGAACCAGCATGGCCTGAAGATCCACCAGGCCTAAATGAAATGTTTGACGGGGAAGCAGGTGGTGCAACGCACAGGTCCAGTACCCGGTGAGACGCAGGAGGAGCCCGGCTCGGAGTCACCGAACAGTGCCCAGACCCTCCACGTTCCACAAGCCCCACCCTATGCCAGGCATTCAGAACATCGCCGGGCCATGTGGCCTACTGCCAACAAGAAGAGACTGCACAACAGAAGAGCCATCAAAACATCAAGATGGCAAGATGGCTGTGGATCGAGCGGAGGGATCCGTGGACCACACAAGCTAGACACAAGCCTTGGCCTGATCAACCCTGGCTGGGGTCGCCTGGGCGAGGGTGTCTGATGTTGCGAGACCCCAAACACCCAGTGAACACAGGATACATCACAGATGATGTGTCTAGGTTGCACCTAAAGTGTTTATTAGAACAAGTAGGACTTTTTTATCGATATTGTAGATGGCATATTGTAAATGTGCATTGTAAGCGTGTCACCTAATGTTGTTATTTTCACTGCACTGCACTTTGTTTGTTATTTTCCTTTCTTCTCTGCTTCTGTTTAGGTTGTGTTTAAACGTGTGTAATCTACAGTGTGGGTTCCTCCAAGAATAAATAAATAAAGGTTAAATAAAGACTGAATAAATAAGTAAGTAATACATGCTCAGTTAAGTCTTCCCTGGGTAAAAGGCAACAACAAAAGAACTCGGTGCTATAAATAAAAAGCCACAATCTCAAAAGTATAGAACAAACGGCCAAAAGCTAACGTCATGGTGGTTTTCTTATTACCCCCCCCCCCCCCCTCATCCCTCCCCCCTCTCATACAAAACACCCCACATGTAGCAGTGATGCTCATTGTTACTGTTGGCCAGGAAACCTTGTATGTCCAAAAGTGTTAATTTTCAGAAAATGTGAAAAAAGGACCTGTGTAGTGTGTTCCAATCAGTGTTGATTTCGTCGACTAAAACTATAACGAAAAATGTTCGTCGACTAAATTTTTTCACTGACGAAAACTAAATAAAAACTAAGCTACGACGACTAAGACTAAATATATTGACAATTTCGTCAACAAATACTGTAAAAACTAGACTAAAATGTTAGTGAGAGACTAGTGGAGAAGAGATCCAGTAGAACTAAAAGAAAAGTCCTTTTATGTTTGGTTGCGGTCGGGTGTTGCGCTCTGAAAATAGCAGCTCTACAAGCTCACAACGCGTCGCAGCGTATGCAACCAAGTGTAAAATCACCCATTACGACACCATCAAGGCACCGGCACAATGCATTTTAGTCGACTAAATCAACTGGACATTTAGTCAACTATAATCTTATGATATTTAGTCGACTAAAACTAGACAAAAACTAAAACATTTCAGATGACTAAACTATCACTAGTAAAACTAAATGGAATTTATTCTAAAGACTATGACTAAAACTAAATCTGCTGTCAAATTCAACACTAGTTCCAATGCAGTTATTATTTAGGTTAGGGTTAGGTTCAAGGTTCAAGGTTGTGCTTTATAATTACATCTTACATGAGAGTAAAACTTATTTTTGTTCTGCTTCCTTCAGACAAGGCAGCAGCATAGGTAATAATAATATTAATAATAATAAAACAGTTAAAAATATTTAAAAAAAAGAAAGAGAGAGAGTGCAAAATAGAGCAAAAAAAGAGAGAACATCAGCGTATGTACACGTGCACATGACCTTGGTATATTATTATATACACCAACAGCCTTTTTTTCAGTCACAAGCTGTTGTTATTATTACTCTTCATTGGTTCAATATTTATAAAAACCCACAGACACTTTCAAAAATAGCCAATCTGCAAGCTCACAATGCATTATGCATAAACATGAAAAGAAGTTATGAAATATGGAGATACGAGGTTTCTGCCTTACAGCGACGTCATTCACAAGTGGCCTTGGTTCTGTTTAGATGCATTTTAACAAGTGCGTCATGGTCTTACTGTAGTGTCTGTCGGGTGGAAACCTCATATGTACAAAACTGTAAAGGTCCTTACGCACCGGCGAATGTGGCGAATATACGCAAAATTCGGACTCGTTCCGAATAATTAAAAGACGCTTTTCCGCTTTTTCGCGCCATGTACGCTTGCATTGACTTTATAAGGTTTTTAAAAAAAGCGTATTATTCGCACGAAAAAATCGTCCCGGTGTGTAAGGACCTTAACTGTTCAGGATTCAAATTAAAAAACTGCAAAAGCATCAGAACTACAAGCTCAAAACTTGTCGCTTCAAGCTTCTGCTATTTTTGTGTGACGCTGTAGTATGATCAAGAAGGACGTTAATTTATGAAAAAACACACAGTTAGAATCAGTGGTGTAAAGTAACTAAGTAAATTTACTCTCAAGTACTGTACTTAAATACAATTTTGAGGTACTTTTACTTTACTGGAGTATTTCCAATTGTACTTCTTTTACTTTTACTTTACTACATCTCAGAGGCAAATATTGCGCTTTTACTCCACTACAATTATTTGAAAACTTTAGTTTCTAGTTACTTTGTAGATATTAATTATTACGTTATAAAACATACATTAACCACTTTAGCCCTACTTTATACCTACATCTACAATATATCTGCTATTTTCAAACATTTTAGTAGGCCTACTTTACTTTTGGTATTATAAGTACATTTTGATAGCAATACTTTTGTACTTTTATTCAAGTCAATTTTGAAATCCCGACATTTACTTGTAACAGAGTACATCTACATTGCAGTATTGATACTTTTACTTAAGTAAAACATTTGAGTACTTTTTCCACCACTGGTTAGAATATGGATATAAGTGGTTTCTACCCCGACAGCAACGGTATATACGGTGCACAAAACAATGCAAATGAGATGCACATTGTCACAACATCACAGCATCAAACGAGAGGAGATGCAGATAACAGCAACCAGCAAGATCTGTGCGTGTAGGTGTGTGTGTGTGTGTGTGTGTGACTGTATGTGTGTGAATGTATGTGTGTGTGTGTGCATGTATGTATGTGCATGCTCTCATTTCTTCAGAAGAAGATTTGACTGCATCCATATACTGTATGCTGCAGAGACTGAAGAGACACACACACAAACACAGCACACACGCACACGCACACACACGCACGCACGCACGCACACAAACACACACATGTGTGCGCGCGCACACACACACACACACACACACACACACACACACACACACACACACACACACACACACACGCATCCACCCACAAGTCCACATAACAACAAAAAAGGCAAGAGAGAACAAAGCTGATACAAGCTTCTTTAATCCTGACTTAATGACAAGGAGTCCACTGGTGTAAAACACAGTAGTGCACGCATGTGCACGCCTGCACACGCACGCATGCACACACACACACACACACACACACACACACACACACACACACACACACACACACACACACACACACACACACACACACACACACACACACACACACACACACACACACACACACACACACACACACACACACACACACACACACACACACAGTGGTGTAACTAAGTACATTTACTCAAGTACTGTACTTAAGTACAATTTTGAGGTATTTTTACTCTACTGGAGTATTTCCAATTTTCAGTACTTTCTCTTCTACTCCACTACATCTAGAGGCAAATATTGTACTTTTACTCCACTACATTTATTTGAAAACTTTAGTTACAAGTTACTTTGTAGATATACATTATTACATTATAAAACATACATTAACCATGTACTTTAGCCCTATTTTAAACCTAGGCTATTTGAAAATAGCAGATCTACAAGCTCACAATGCGTCGCATCGTTGTTATCTTGTAGATCTGCTATTTTCAAACATTTTAGTACTTTTACTTTTGGTAATTTAAGTACATTTTTATACCAATAGTTTTGTACTTTTACTCAAGTTCATTTTGAATTCCATACTTTTACTTGTAACAGAGTACTTCTACATTGCAGTATTGATACTTGAAAAACATTTGAGTATTTTACACGCACACACACGCCCACGCCCACGCACACACGCGCGTTATGTTAAAGCAGGGCACACGAAAACCCACTCAAAGATCTGTTGGGTTCAATGGTCTGTGTAGACTGAGACGGTTGAATGGATGTACACAATAGATATAATATCAATATGGGTAGATACATCCCTCCCTTCTCCTTGGCTCTCGTCTCCTGCTGTCATCAGTACGTTAAGACTCACACAGCACTGTATGCTGCGTTCAACAAAAACAAAGGAACTCGTTTAACCCATTTAGACTTTAGAATCTGTGTCATTTTTAGATTTATTTGGCTATTCAAAAATAGCAGATCTACAAGCTCATAGCGCGGCACTCGATCTGCTTTTTTTTTTTTAATCGTGAACATTTTTACAAATCTTTGAATATATATATTTTTTAAAGCTTACATTTTTAACTCAAATCTTTAGATTCTAGTTTTTATTATTATTTTTTTACTTATGTTGCTATTATATGAGTGGTTCTCAAGCATTTCTCATGTCAAGGACCCCCAAAATGATATGTATTTGTCCGCGGACCCCTATCTAAAAAAAAATTGTTCCAGGGACCCCCCAGAAGCAAAGATCTGAGTTATAAAATGTATATACGTATACGTATATTCAAAGATTTTCAAAAATGTTCAGGATTTTTCAAAAATAGCAGATCTACAAGCTCATCTACAAGCTCATAGCGCGGCACCGAGTGCCGCGCTATGAGCTTGTAGATCTGCTATTTTGGAAAAAGCCAAAGAAATCTAAAAATGACACAGATGCGTTCCCGGTCTTAAAGGGTTAAAAGACAACCTCGAAACTTGTGAAAGACGAACCGGAGCGGAACGGTCGTTCCGACTCGAAACTTTAGGTTCGGTAATGATTCAGAGCCAGGCATAATTTCCGAGCTTTATAATTTCATTGCTGACATCGTAGCGATGCGAGGCACGGCATCAGACAAAACAGCAGAACAAAGCACTGGAGCATCACAGACTAATGAATGCCTTTTTATTTTACAGTTAAACAAGTGATGCAATTGGCATTTCGATGCCAAGTGCATCGTCATCACAGTCATGCAAGTCAGGCAAGGCACGGCAAGCATCTTTTTGGTTTATTTTCTATTTGTTTATTTACCAGGGACAGTGCACCTTAATCAACATGTCGGTTTTCACATCCATGTAAATGAGCCAGAGTTAGCCAGAGGCAAATGTTCATCTGTAGTCCCTTTCATCTGTAGTTTAATGGTAGGAATGTAATTATTATCCCTGTTCAGACCGAAAGCCCAAATTCCAGCCCAAATCTGATTTCCTATCCAGATTGGAGTCAGTGTTATGCATTCTGAGGCCAAGGAATGTGATTCCGATCCATGTGTGTGTTTTTATTTGCCATTCAGACTCCAAAAAAACAATTGGACTCCAATTTGGATACAGGCCACAAATCACATTTGGGCTGGATTTTGGCAGCCAGTCTGACTCTGAACAAAGCCAAAATGTTTTGATAAGCATCTTCGTCAAGGGTTCCTAAACTTTTCATGTCGTGACCCTCCAAAATAATCATATTTGAACTGGGGACCCCCCACCCTAACAAGCACTTGCAATTGTCGGCATTACATTTAGTTTGACTCGGTTCCACAGATAAATATTGTGAAAATAACCAAACTAGTTTGAGGCGTTGTGAGCTTGTAGATCGGCCATTTTCACAATCTTTGCCTCTTTGTTACGTAATATTTGACAATATGGCCAATTTTGTATTAAAAAGGTCTTAAAAGTCATTAAATTGTAACTTTAGAAATGTGCAGATACCCTATGTACACATATACATGTTGGTTTGTTTACTGTTGAGTGAGAAAACAATGCAAACAATTGCACATTAAGCTAATCATCTGGATCATTTGGGAACCACATGTTCTAGAGGTCGGAAATGTCCTTGTGAAACTATAGCCGCATTGTCTTGTCTTGAACGTACCGTTATGCATGGGTGAACAATTAAGCACTCAAAAATGTATTTAAGTGCGGTACTCAAGTAAATGTACTTCGTTTACTGATGATCACCACTACACAGTTATGTGATGCTTTGGTGTGACACTGTACAACGCACACACAACAACACACGTGGAGTATACAGCTCAGCGGCCAAACGAGTCACGCGCACACAAACGCATGCGCACGCACACGCACACACACACACACACACACGCACACACACACACACAACATATACAGTCACGTATGTCTGACCTGCGCAGGGCACTGGGCGGGAGCTTCCCCGGGCTCCTGTCTCCCGGTTGGCTGTAGCAGCTGCCCTGGGCCTCTGGCAACTCCCCCTTCTCTTTCAGCATGGCGGTGGCTCCCGACACGATGATGCCCACGCCGTCTCGAACCCGCGTGTCCAGCGGGTACTCCCACTCGTCATACGACACCGAGATCATACCCAGAGGGAACATCTGCATGGAGGAAGTACTTTATTACTTAAAGTGCAGTGCTTATCAAACTTTTTTTTCAAGTTAAGGACCCCCAAATTGATGTGTATTTTGGCCTCGGACCCCCATCTGAAAAGAGTTTGTGCCAGCTGGACCCCCAGAAGAAAAAAAATATGTTAAAATGCAAAATTATCCAATTATTTTTTATGTACAAGCTTACAGCACAAAAAACTGTGGTAAATGTAATAATAATAATAATAATAATAATAATAATAATAACAGTGTAACAAGTAATTACAACTAGTAACTTAAGTTTTCAAATGATTGCAGTTGAGTAAAAGAGTACAACGTTTGCCTCTGAGATGTATTGGAGACATTTAAGGTAGCCTATAAAAAAAGAGTAGTAAATGTAACAAACAAATTTACTTAAGTACATAACTTGATTAAGTGTTACTTAATTACTTTTCACCACTGCAAAACAAGTCATTTCTAAAATGCTGTAGTTGAGTAAAAAAAGCTTACAATAATATTGTACTTTTTTACTTAACCTCTGAGATGTAGTGGAGTAGAAGTTTCAAGTATTATCATTATTATAATTTTTTAATACTCATGTAAAGTAAATGTAACTCAAAACTGCACTTGAGTTATGACCTTGATCTCGCACGGGGAAAATCAATCAACACAGTACGTGATGTGACGCCCCTGCCCCCTCTGCCTTCACTGTTGGCTAGCCTGCAGCCTGAGTGAGTAGGGCGGAGTGGAGCAGGCCGTTAGACCAACTAAGTACAGCTGGGTGGGGTGGTTTGGGAGAGTATGGCCGTTTCTCAATACCCGTTCTTGTCTGTACTCCCGTCCTCGTGAACTCGTGATACGTCATCAGTCACTGCCCAAGTACTGTTCCAATCCTCAAGTTCGCATCTGACCAAGTACAGATCAAATACCCGTATGTGAACTTGATCCGCCCACTTTACCGAGGATCCATCAGAGCTGACTCGTGTGGACTTTTCACAGCATATTGCCCAGAATGCAACACCGCAACGGACCGCCAGCGCTTGAAAAACAGGACCAATATGGCGGACACGGACCGCGGTAAGAAATGTCCGAATTCTTTTTTTGTTTTGCCACAGAATGTAATTTTACGATTTATTTTAGGCTTGAATGTTGTTAATTAACTTCAAATCTGTGGCTGATTTGTGCATCGAACTTTCGGACGTTTGTGTAGCCGGCTAGCCGCTGTTAACCCGGCCGCAGATGACCGGCCCGTCAGACCACGGTACCCCGCCTAAGAAGCCTTATTTGCGGCCAGTCCTTTTGAAAGTGTCCGCTGGTTCAGCTGGGTCAGCTGGGTCAGCTGGGTCTTCTTTGTATAGTGGTTGAAATGAGATCTAATTAGTTGTGGATATATTTATTGGACATGTATAGTCTCAGCCGTCCAGGGAGTTCATTCTGCGCTGAGCTGTCAACGAGACCTTTCATCAAGCAAGGGGACTTCATCCAGAGAAATATGCATGTGTTTATCAGTTGTGGAAAAAGTACTCACATTTTTTACTTGAGTAAAAGTAACAATACTGCAATGTAGAAATATTCTGTTACAAGCAAAAGTCCAAGCTGACATATCCACAAGTTTCCGGCGGAGAGTGGGCGTCAGTTTCCGCGGAAACAGGTGGACAGAGGCCTCTCTTACCAGCCTCTAACTCTCTCTCTCTCCTCCCTGGAAGCAGGATCTCTGCTGAGGGTTGCCACCTGGCCTGTGGGGCCTAACCCTTTTGTTTCAGTTCCCTTTACACACCTTTGATACAACACCCACACAGCCCATTCCACACATCCATACACTGCAGACATGACTGATTACTGACTTGCTCACATCTCATACTTGATTGCTTTTGATTATTAATATGATTTAATTAATTCAGATAAAAAAATATAATTTAAAACGTTTGACTTTGTGTGGACTCCCTCTTTTTGTCTTATATTCCCTAATGCATGACAGTGAGTAAATCGTTGCTGTCGGAGCAGAAACCTCTAATCTCCATATTCTAACTTTGTTTCTACTTGTTTGTGTTTTTTCGTAAATTAACGCCCTACTTGATCATACTACAATGTCACACAAAAAGCACCTAAAGTAGCAGATCCACAAGCTTGTTGATCTGCTACTTGTGTTGTTATTTTTATTTGAATCCTGAAAAGTAACAGTTTTGGACTTCCACACCGACAGCAATGAGATGTACTTTCCACCACTTGGTATGGTGAAGGTTTTTGAACATATAAAACACAAGTAGGAAAGCTAGAGAGTTGGACAGTGATGGCGAGGAGGCGCAGGAGGAGGACGCTTCTATCTGGCAGCTTCTGGAATCTTCCGGCAGGTTTTGGCAGGAGGTGTCCGATTGTTTTTTTTGTGGGAAGAAGAATGCAGACTAAACTACTATGTCATCCAGTCACATCAAGCGACATCCTTCGATACGCTCTGAAAAGTCCAGGCAGGCAGTTTAGCGACAGACAGGGTGTCGAGATATACAGGAGATAACTTTTCTATCAATTTTTCCACAACCCAGCCGTAGGACAAAGTACGCTACTACTCCCCAGTACTTGAGTCAAAGTATTGAAGATACTTAAGTAACGTTTAGCAACAGGGTCTCGTAATACAGGAGAAAACATTTCTATCATTTCTCCACAACCGGCTGAGACCAACATGGCAGGCCTTAAGGCCAACGTCGGTCCTCCTATAATAACAGAAGTCGGCAGCAAACAAACATCAGCGCAACACCAACAAGTTGATGCCGCGTTGCCTTATACGTTGCCTTAGAGAATTGTGACTGGGGGGGCTATGGGGCTGGCCTTTTTAGAGCAGGGGCTAATGAATTTCGGCAGCAAACAATAATGAATAATACTAATACGACAAACGAGATTCAATGATCCTTGTCAAAAAATATATAAAAAAGTATGATTTTATAGTATGGTTTACATAAAAGTCAGTCAATTGTCTTTCACATACAGTATTTATATAATCGTCGCTGTCTGGCAGAAACCAGCAAACTCCATTGGATCCTCAAACTGTCTGCTAAACCAGCTAACTCCACTAAAGTTAGCTGGTTTTGCTGACTCCAGGCTCCACCCCCTTTTGACCTCCAACCTCATTGTGAGCTTGGAGGTCCATTCAGCTGTTCTTATCAATGATGAACAAAACCTCCTAACTCTATTTTTCATTTCCTGAAAAATGAACATTTTGGAAGTAGCTGATTTCTGCCCGACGGCAGAGATATATTTAATTTATTTATTCCATAAATATTTTTCATAACAATTGGGTTTGTGGAGACGAGGGGCTTAAAGGGGGCTAAGCCTTCACCTAGCCCCCCCTGGAGCCGTCTCTGTTTCCAGACAACATTTCTGATTGGGTCCGAGGCGGATTGTTTCACTGGCGGTGTGAGCAGTCGAGTGAATCGGCCATCCGCTTCTCAGCTGCAGCCCCCGAGGCTATGGTCAGAGAAGAGGCTGACATTTTTGTTCAAAATAGAATTTTAGGGGCTTTCGGCTCGCCTCGGGTAACGTCATAGGGATTAATCTAAAAAATCCATGTCTACATGGCATGCTAGGCTGTCTGTAACCTGACACCTTCAAATGGAAGAAGCTTGCGATACACATTTGTTTCACAGCCTACTTCCCATCTGAGACTCCGGTCACAGAATCGATGACAGACAGTTTTTCTTTTTTTCAAGCTACTAGGCAGGTGATTGGATGATCCCGCCCCTAGCAGCCGCTGATTGGTTCGGACACGCAATGTTCGGCCATCTCTACTCCCTGCGCAATCCCAGACCTCCCTGAAATCAAATGCAAATGAGATTTCCGGAGGGAGGGGGTTTACCAGGCTAGGCTGTCTGTCCACACAGCCCCGAGTTTGCGTTACATTTGAATTTGGTATAAAACTGGAGAATCTGTTTGTTTGTTTGCTTGTTTGTTTTGCAGTGGTGGAAAAAGTACTGAATTTCTTTACTTAAGTAAACGTATCAATACTGCAATGTAGAAATACCCTGTTTACAAATAAAAGTCCGGAATTCAAAACCTACTTGAGTAAAAGCACAAAAGTATTGGTATCAAAATATACTTAAAGTATCAAAAGCAGAAAGTACTCATTATGCAGAATGTCCCATTTCACAAGTTTTCAAATGTATAAAAATCTTTTGAAAATAGCAGATCTACAAGCTCACAATGTGTCGCATCGCGACGCATTGTGAGCTTGTAGATCGGCTATTTTCAAATGGCCCAAATGTATATAGGGCTGAAGTGCTTAATGTATGTTATGTTAATAATAATCAAACTCTAAGTAATTAGTAACTAAAGTTTTCAAATGATTGTAGTGGAGTAAAAGTACAATATTTGCCTCTGAGATGTAGTGGAGTAGAAGTAAAAGTACTGAACATTTTAAACACTCAGGGAATGTAAAAAATCCTGAAAAGTGTACTCAAGTACAGCACTTGAGTAAATGTACTTAGTTACTTTCCATCACTGTTGTTTTGCGACTATGGCTTGTCTGGAGGCCATCAACGATGGATAGCAGACACGTTATACAGACAAGGGAAGAGGAAACAAACAGATGGTAGATGGTTTACGCTCAACCACAATAAACATATGCAATACATTTTAAGGACATGTGATTACACCTTATGCTTTGATTCATTTTTTTTTCTCCACAGGAACAAAATGTATTTTATTCAGATAACACTGCAGTGCAGTACGTTATTTGGCCAAGTGTCTGTGTGCGTGGTAATAATGTAAACAAAGTTTGTCTGGGGGGGTTTAAATAATGCAGGCTTGTGCATGCTAAATATAACTGTGGGATGAGACAACAGGGTCTAGATCTGTACAAAAAAAAAAGCAAAAAAAAAATCCTGTTTCTTTCAGGGTTCATGCTGAATTTCACATAAGCTACTGTGTAGAAAGACAGACAACGAGGATAAATAAAAGCCTTGCTCACGCCCGTCTGCCATGTTTAATATAATTACATTTTTACAAAAGTGTAATTCTTGACTTGATATCAACCTGGCTGTAATGTATAATTATGTTCATTAAGTATGAGGACCCACAGACATTATTTGTTTTGCGTTACCACAAGTCTCCCTTCATTTCAGTTTTACCACCAGCTGCACAGGGGTGTGCAGCTGGTGGTAAAACAAACCAAAACGCAGTGGTGTAAAGTAACTAAGAACATTTACTCAAGTATTGTACTTAAGTACAATTTTGAGGCATTTTTTACTTTACTGGAGTATTTGCAATTTTCTGTACTTTTACTTCTACTAACTCCACTACATCTCAGAGGCAAATATTATACTTTTACTCCACTACAATTATTCGAAAACTTTATAGTTACTAGTTACTTTGCAGATTTTGATTATTATAAAAAAACATACATTACCCACTTCAGTCCTATATACATTTCGGCCATTTGAAAATAGCTGATCTAGAAGCTCACAATGCAACGCATTGTGAGCTTGTAGATCTTCTATTTTCAAATGATGTATAAATTAATTTATACATTTGAAAACTTGTGAAATGGGACATTCTGCATAATGAGTACTTTCTACTTTTGATACCAATACTTTTGTACTTTCACTCAAGTACATTTTTAATTCCGGACTTTAGTTGTAACAGAGTATTTCTACATTGCCGTATTGATATTTCTGTGTGAGTACTTTTTCCACCACTGCCAAAATGCCTCTGATCAGAAACAGATCTGTTGCAAGTTTACCCCCTTAATTTTTTTTACCAGACCTTGTTTTTAAATCAAGTGCAAACTCTGCCCAGATGGTCCATCAGTTGCCTGGGAGCCCAGTAAACAGACGCACCCTCTGCTGCTCCATGTTTACCCACATCCGTGCAAACTGTCTGTGACGCAATTTTTTTGGGGAAATGTTCACATTCGTCAAGCACTGGGAATTGGCTCGTATAAGTGGAGCCAAACTACCACCACGATTCAATCAGAACCACGATTCAATCAGACCAAACTTTTCGGACACTGTCTGCCAAGAACCTTTTTCAGAGCCGCTCGCTGCATACTGGCAAACTTGGACCCTGTCATATTGGATGAGACAGGATTTAGAGAAAAAAAAAACGTGTAAGCCCTTAGGATTGTTCCCATGACACGGGACATTTTGTCTGCGACTCCAAGACGGGCTAAAGAAGTCGCTGCAGTCTGTCTGTATGGGCCTCCTCAGCAAGAGAGCGGATACCGGTAGCGAGCCACAGAATATTGGAGGAGGCTAATCTAAAGACACGACTTTGCATGATCCCCACGGAACGGTGAAGATAACGCCCAACACAGCAGCCTATCCATGCACGAAAGCGGCCAATCTCAACCGGTGGGCCCCCAAATAAATGGCAAAACACTAAGATTGCGATGATAGTATGACATGCATATTTTAAACATTTGTCACCAAATTTGACTGGGAGACAGTCATCTAGCATTTTTTTGTAAAAAAAAAGAAAGAAAAGTCATGGTATTTGTTCTTTAAAACCATCCGTATCAAGATTCATCCAGATGAATAGGGAATTCAAATGTTATGTTAGTCTATGTCTATGTTAGTTCTCATGTTAGTGATTGATCATTGGTCATTAAAATTAAGGTCAAGTGCTCATAAGCTCTGCAGGCCTCCTCACCTCTGGGGTAAAGTCTGGGTTTCCGGTGGTCAGACTGGAGACGATCCAGATGTAACTGGCTCCCGTCAGGCCTAAGGAACGCGCCTCCTCCAGTATGTACCTGTCACACAGCAGAGGAAAAGGAATTTACTACTAGAGCAGGGGTCTTCAAGGTTTTTCAGGCCAAGGACCCCTTAACTGAGAGAGAGAGAGAGATGAAGCAGGAACCCCCCCCCCCCACTACATATTGTATTAAATTGTGTTGCAGATCAAACATTTTCACTGATTTCATAGATGGCTTTGTAGACTTGTTTGACGTTAGCATTATCATTAGTGTTGTGTCAATTAATAATGTTTTTATTATGTGTATTTGCAGACATTTAACCACTTAAACCTTAAAAGGGATAGTTCACCCCCAAAATGACCTTTTTTCTATCAATTAGTCACACTATGGACACTTGAATTCATGGATATTTTTTAGTTTTTGTCACATTCCTAAGCGAATAATTTGATAAGCGGCATGAGTTCCGGTGGGAGACACTAAGAGTCTCCTTTGTGTCTCCTACCGGAGCCGCTGCCTACCGGTCACTGGTCATCAAATTGTTGGCTTAGGAATGCGCCAAAAACAAAACAATATCCATGAATTCAAGTCTCTATGGGGTGACTAATCGATAGAAAAAAAGTTATTATCCCTTTAATACTTAGTAAACTTGAACTTTGGCTCTGTAATTGGTCTTCTCTTTTTCCCCCTCTCCACCAAATTTGTTTGCCGAAAATAGCAGATCTACAAGCACACAGATCTACAAGTTGTGAGTTTGTAGATCGGCTATTTTCGGTGAATGTCCCCCCCATGCAGAATAGGGATGCTAGGGATGCTAGTGGTTAATATATAAAAAAAGGTTTCTATCAAAGATTTGGCTGCCCCCCTGTAGTGACTCTGAGGACCCGCTACGGGTCACAGAAGACCCATGTCCTAGAGGAACAACTGTGAAATGCTGAAAAGCTGCGAGAGAGAGAGAGAGAGAGAGAGAGAGAGAGAGAGAGAGAGAGAGAGAGAGAGAGAGAGAGAGAGAGAGAGAGAGAGAGAGAGAGACGGAGACGAGACACAGATAGACAGACTAATAAGCTAGTGAAAGCAGCATGACGAATCATATTGGTCAAGATTTGCCTAGTATCTGCGATATTTATAACATTCACATTCTAAAAGGATGGGGCTGAAAATAACCAGGGATCCCTCAAATCCAAGCCAATGCACTTTATTTTGTCCCACTTTCTTCAGGAAAGAGGTTAGAAATAGGAAGTATTAAGACCAGAACTACTCGTTTTCCATAACTGCACATA
The DNA here is from genome assembly GCF_963280865.1 of Gymnoscopelus braueri. Lineage (NCBI taxonomy): Eukaryota > Metazoa > Chordata > Actinopteri > Myctophiformes > Myctophidae > Gymnoscopelus > Gymnoscopelus braueri. The sequence goes on from NC_137604.1 coordinate 57,645,100, forward strand.
TCCTGAGGCAGTTATGAGGGCACCTTAAATTTCCTCATCATAACTTATCTGTGTCCCCTACTGTTTCCTTTTTCTTGAACCAGACAGTATTATTGTCTCTGCCAGGCCCAAGGTGTGGCCGAGACTATGTTTTGCCCCCTGTCCATCTGTCCGTCCGTCCGTCCGTCCGTCCGTCCGTGTGTCCGTCCGTCCGTCTGTTAACAGCTAATCTCCGGCACCGTTCGTTTGACCGATCAACGTGAAACTGTCCAAGCACACTCCCTGGAGGTCAGAGCAGAACCAGTTGCCCACATTTTTCACATTGTCCTGTTATAGCGCCACCAGGAGGCCGAATTTTGCAAAACAAATGTTTTGATATTACTCCTACAGATTTTGTCCAAACATCACGCACATCGGTATACATTATCTCTATAGTCATGTGATCAAGATGGATCTGTCCGATTTCTCATATCCCATCATGAACGCAGCGTCCGATTGCCGTGAAAGGCAGAGGCAGAAATTGTCCTATTATAGCGGCACCAGGAGGCCGAAAAACACTATATATTACTCCTAGTCTCCTACACATTTTGTCCAAATATCACGCATTATTATGGTACCGCTTGTTTATAAATATTTTTATGATATTTTACTTTGAAACAGTGTACCTCAATTTGCCATGTATTGTTGTACTATATATATTTTGATGAGAAGTATTTCAAACTGGGAACCTTCTACATGTACCTCCTGAGCCACTGCCGCCCACACACAACGGTGTCAAAACACTTGTCTCTCTCAAGTGTGTGTGTGTGTGTGTGTGTGTGTGTGTGTGTGTGTGTGTGTGTGTGTGTGTGTGTGTGTGTGTGTGTGTGTGTGTGTGTGTGTGTGGGGGGAGGGGGTTGTGCTACAACAAACGGTACTAAAGTGCAGACATTTCTCAGACAATGTAGACAACATCTTCCCCCAGGCTATATTTTTGTTGTTTTTCATTTATTTCTTTATATCATGGAATATAACAACTGTGTTGCAAGAAAAAAAAAGAGTATGGGGTATTTTACCCATATGGTTATGAAGCATTAACTCCTTCACTGTCAAGGATGACTTATGATGACTGACGATTTGACGATTTGTGTTTTCTGCTCGATTTGTGTTTTCTGCTTGTTTTTCCAAAAACAAGCCACATTCAAACGGCCATAGCTCTGGAATGGAGGATCGCGACCGGCCAATTTTTTTCCTATACTACCGGACCCAACGTGCGTGTCATGAGCCGATCTCCGCGAGGACGGCGGTCACGGAGAATATTCCATGATTTTTCAAAAGGTACAGTACAATTGCCGTTTTCGCTGGCAAGGGGACCGAAGACGGATGAATTAATTAAAGGGATTCTAGGCAACATTAAGCCTAAATTTAAAAAATATTTATATATATATATATATATATATATTGCATTTTTTCCCCTCTATCAGCCACTGTATAATGATGCTGGGGTGTTTTCCTGCATTGAAACACAGTCCTCTTTCTGAAATCCGTATTTTCCCTACAGTTTATGTTTGTAGGGGACGTAAATGAACGCACGCATGTGCGCGTCCGTGCACATCCGTGTCCGTGTGAACTGTTCTGCGTGAAACCGAATGGAACCGAGTGCAGCCGACAAAAATGGAACGAGCCGCCATTGTTTTCTGTGGGCAGTTAAACGTTTTACTTTCGGTTTTAAAACGCTCTCAAACTTATTTTTTGAGGCACGGAATTTACTTTTAAGATATCGTTTGGATAGAATTTAGTTGTTTAACTTCATATATGTGGTAAATTTATCATGACAGAGCCTATTTAAAAATACAAATTCAGAGAACCGGCAGGGGCGGACCGGGCGTGCAGTGACACGCATTGTATCTGAATAAAGCAACCTATTTTCGGCATGGCCCGTTTAGAAGTCCCCCCTGCGTCACCCCCTGGTGGTCGGGGAAACGAACTGCTGATGAGGAGGGGGGGGGGGGGGGGGGGCGATGTTTGTCAACAGTTTTTCTTTTTTTAAATCTCTGAAGCCTACAATCCCTTTAATACATTCCTGGCAGTGAATGAGTTAATCTCGATACTGTGGTAGGCCTCCTTGCCCGGCAGCGGTCGTTCTAGGGGTTTGAACAGTTTGTGGCTGGGGTGGTGCTTGTCCTTGATGATGCGCTGGGCTTTGACTATATGCACCACTTTTTGTACAGTTCCTGGAGCACGGGGAGCTCGCCTCCCATTATGCGCTCTGCCGATCGCACCACTCGCTGTAGAGAGAGAGGGATCAGGCTAGCTGGCTGGGCACTGTGTCAGGCACCCTGAACTGGTGGTGAGCAAACTGACACTGTGGGAGCCAACCCAAAGTACAGCTAGGGGGGAAAGAGGCGCTCCACCACCTACATAGACACTGTGGTCGGTGTGACAGCTGAGCTAGCAACACTGCAGAGCTCAAGACTGTGATGTTGTTCAGGAGGTCCATTCCCTCCTATCCAACATCAGGGCCGTGATCCAGGAGTCCCGAGTTGGTGTTGGCTAGTTCTTTAAATTATCTAACAACTGAAACTCTTTTAACACTGTTTGCTTTTTTCCCCCTAGGGTAGGTACCCTCACAAAAAACATGCAGTAATCCTGGTCTCTATACTGCCTTCCCTGGTCAGCCGGGGCGCCTGATGGAGGGGACAGGAACTGGTTGGAATAACGTGTTCCTTCCACGCGTTACGTCCAACCGGGAAAACTCTCTTAGGTGATAAGAAGCGGCGGCATGAGCTCAGTTCTGGGCTCTCCCCAGGCTGGCAGAGGGAGAGTAGCGCCTAGGATTACATTGGCAATTGGCACCGGACTGGCTTCCCAGGCAGGCTTTCTAACAATTCACCTACTTATAGTACCTTCTGGTACGAACTGGGAACCTTCTACATGTACCTCCTGAGCCACTGCCGCCCACACACAATGGTGTCGGAGAACAACCTGTCTCTCTCAAGTGTGAGTGAGTGTGTGTGGGGGGTGTTACAACAAACAGTACTAAAGTGCAGACATTTCTTAGACGATGTAGACAACATCTTCCCCAGGCAATATGTTGTTGTTTTTCATTATAAAGAAATCACTTTACTTTACATCATGGAATATAAGAACTGTGTTGCAAGAAAAAAAAAGAGTATGGGGCGACACAAAAGAACAGCAGAAGCTTCCTTGTACTTGAAGTTTGGGTTTGGTTTGTGTTGTTGGGTGACTGTTAGTTCTTTGCCATGGTGCTATGGGTCCTACTAGGGTTGTTGGTGGCGGCAGGGTTTGTAGACAGGCTGATGTTGTTGTTGGGTGGAGGTTAGTTCATGAAATTGGAAACGCCACCAACCGGTCTGGGACGTTCTGCCAATACATTGTGAAGTCAACGCTTGTCCCCTATTAAGGGTTGGGATCATGGGGCGGCTTCAGTTTGAATAAACTGAAGAAGGAGGCCACTTGTTGAGGTAACTCGGCCAGTACACTCTGGGCCAGAGCCTGGCTAGGAGCGTTCTGGAACTGTCTGAAGGGCACAAACTGGACGATGTCTCTCATGGCGGTCTCGCCGGTCTGAGAGCGCAGGCGACCGTCGTCTCCGTCCAGGAACTCCATGGCGCCGAAGTCGGCCCCTCCCACCCCAACGATGATGACGGACATGGGCAGCCGCGAGGCGTTGACGATGGCGCTGCGTGTCATGTCCATGTCTGTGATCACTCCGTCCGTGATGATGAGCAGGACAAAGTACTGCGACGCGGCGGTCTGCTGGAGAGCCTGTTTGGCGAAGCCGGCCACGTGGTTGATGACGGGGGAGAAGTTGGTCGGACCGTAGAGCTTCACCTGAGGCAAACACGACCTGTAGGCTTCCACCACCCCTTCTATACCCGCACAGAATGGGTTTGACGGGTTGAAATTCAAGGGGAACTCGTGGGAAACCTGCCACGATGGAGGAACCTGGGCTCCGAAGCCGAAGGCTGGGAACATCTTGTCACTGTCATAGTCCTGGATGACGTTGCCCACGGACCAGATGGCAGATAGGTACTCGTTGACACCCTGCGGGCTGATGTAGTGGAGAGACTGGGGGGACCGGGGGTCCCCGTTGGAGCCTGTGAAATCAACCGCCACGGTGAAGTTAAGCTGACAGCCTCCCATGATGTAATCCAGGAAAGTATACTCCTTCACCACCTGGCAAAGCTTCACGCTAACGACGCCAGAGTTCTTATATCCCTTCTTCTTCTGTTTCTTTGCACCGTTGATGCATTCAAACTCCGCCGGAGAGGTTCTGGAAGCTTTCAGAAGGTGTGCCAGTGAGGTCTCAAAGTTTCCGATGAGGTCGTGCGAGCCGTCGTTGTCGTAGTCGTAACACTCCACCTTCAGTGGCTTCTCGACGTCTCCTCCGCAGAGAGACTGCAGCGGCACGGCGAAGGGTTTCCATGCTGGATTCAGGTTGTTCTTCACCACCTCTGTCCGGTAGGCCAGCTGCCAGCCGGTCTCTGTCTGCTTGTAGAACTCCAGGTACGGGTCGGACTTGCCAAAGAAATCCTTGTTGTCAAGCTTCCTGGCTTCGACCTCAAAATTTACCAAACTGTTGTCTTTTATTTCCTCAGCAGTGATACTGATGGTCCCTTTTCCAGCAGGCTTCTTGCTCTTCAGGGCCAGCGGCCGGGTATATTTCCTACTGGACACCACCTGGCCCAGAGTACACTCCAGCTCTCCCAGGAAGTCGTGGTCGCTCAGGTTCACGGTCTTGTTGTCGATGTCATAGATCCCAAACTTCAGTTTCTGGACCATCTCAAAGTGGTAGTCGATGACAAACTTTCGGGCAAACCTGGGATTGAGGGAGTTGTGTACCTTCTCCGTGCGGCCCAGCTCACACCACTGAGACTGTGCGCTGCTGGTCAGCAGGACACACAGAGGGTCAGACTTTGAGCAAATATCTCTGTCCAACAGATTGTCACAGGTGACTGTCAGCTCCACCTTGGTGGAACACTCAGCAGAAGCCATGTTCGTCCGATCCAAAGAAAAAAGTAAGGAAAACAGATAAAAAGCTACGCAGACTGGTTGAAAATTGGTAGTGTAAAGTGGTCCAGTTCTTTATACAAGCAGCCTCAAGGCTTGTATCATCAACTATGATATCATTATGATATCACTATGATGTCAGCCATCCCCGAATATGGAGTTCCTTCAGTCTCTAGTACGAGTTATAGTTACTAGACAGGCGCCGTTCTACTCAGACCTGGGCGTGTCCAAGCTCATGAGTGACAGTTGTCACTGTGTGTGTCTGCTTGTTGAGCTGAACACACTGACTGTATGTAAAGAACTGTAGTGCATTTTGAAATGAAAGATTGTAAACTACAAGCTGTAGATGGGGAAACAAATCAATATTGATTAACTACATGACCTATTTATCGGCTAGACTGTACAGATTGTCTACAAACAAGCTGCGAGTGACCAGCAACGAGTCCGTCTGTACTTCTCTCTGCCCACCCACCATCAGCACTGCTGTCTGGGCAGAGAGCAGTTGGTGTGACGGTTCTGACCAGTATTGAGTGACACAGTGCAGTATATATGGGTTTTAACCCATTAAGACCTGGAACGCATCTGTGTCACTTTAGATTTCTTTGGCTATTCAAAAATAGCAGATATACAAGCTCATAGCATGGCACCGAGTGCCGCGCTATGAGCTTGTAGATCTGCTATTTTTGAAAAATCTTGATTATTATATTTTTTCATAAAACTGTTAGGATTTAGAAAGAAAAAAAAAGAATCGCCTCAGGTCTTTTAATGCAGTGCGATCCGTTCTCTGATGGACAGTGAGAAACCTTTTCTGTCCCTGGAGTGTGTCGGTGAGAAATCAGAGGAAGAGGAGGGCGATGATTGGCTGGACACTAGTGCACTAGCTTCAAAGTTGACGTTTTTTCAGCTTTGACGCCACGCCTTTTTGCTTTTGAGCAACGCGACGCTAAACAAAATCGTGACGACGCTCCATTCCACAGACTTTCCATTAAAACTGGCTGCTCAGTCAGGAGCAGCCAGCTTCATGATGTTGTATATCGTTGCTGTTGGGTGGAAATCAAGTCCAAAACTGTAGTTTTTCAGGATAAAAAAATAGCAGCGCTCAAAAAGCATCGCAATGTTTTGAGCTTGTAGATCTGCTATTTTTGACATGAAAAAAAACATTAAAAATTAAGATATACAGATAAGAGGTTTCTGCCCGGAAGCAACGATAATGTGTTATGGTGGTAAGGCTTAAAGCACCTCAAAGTGTGCTATGATTAATGTAGAGAAGGACAAGGTCCGCACACCGTCATAATGCTCCCAAGAATATTTATTTATTAAAGCGGTAAGCGTTTTTACCGCTTCGATAAATACATATTTTTGGGAGCATTAAGGACGGTGTGCAGACCTTCTCCTTCTCTACAGTGTTATCTATTCTAATCCACCACCCCGTCAAAATAGTCCTACTTGTGTGGATGTGCGTGCACCTCTTGGACTGTTATGATTAACCCATTAAGACCAGGAAAAGCAAGTGTAATTTTAAGATTTCTTTGGCTATTAAAAAATAGCAGATCTACAAGCTCATAGCGTGGCACCGAGTGCCGCGCTATGAGCTTGTAGATCTGCAAAAAAAAAGAAAGAAACGTGAAAAAAATGTGTGAAAATCTTTAGTTTGATATACTGTATATAGTAGAGCTGTTTGGCACAAAAAATCGTGCACTTTTTGAAAGAAGGCTGAAACTTTCAGCATAGTTAGTAAATACCATAATATACATTTTCAGACGGGGAGGGAAGTTAGATTTGACCTCTGAGAGGTCAAATCTAGTCTACTGTGTCTAAATGTCTAAATACTTCAAAAAATAGATTTAAGGCGTTCTTTCCAACTAAGTTGGGGTTGCCCATTCATTTGATGATATGTTGGAGATTGCCAGAACCCAAGAACATACATTAAATCAAGTTCAAGGTCAAATTACATAGTAATAAGTATATTTAAGCTTTGACAGTGGGTACTGCAATATAGTGGAACTGTTGTGTGCCAATGGGAATAATACAAAACAAATTCACGCTTCTTTCAAAAAGTGCACGATTTGCTCAAAAACAGGAGTTAAACAGCTCTACTAATATATTTTAAAGCGAGCATTTGTAACTCAAAAGATTAGAGTAAAAATGTTTGCTCTAAAAATATATATATTCAAAGATTTGCACACATTTTCACGATTTTTCAAAAATAGCAGATATACAAGCTCATAGTGCGGCACTGCTATGAGCTTGTACAGTATATCTGCTATTTTTGAATAGCCAAAGTATAAAATAATGGGTTACACAGATGGGTTCCCGGCTTTAATGGGTTAATGTACAAACATGGCTATTCCTACTCTTGTGTACTTGTGTATATACTGTATGAGATGTAACAAATCACATCTTGGAGTCTGTGAAGTGCATTTGTATTGCATTGTTTTGTTTTGTCTAGACAAAATGTCATCCAATGTTTCATTGAAAAGGCTATATGAATTATTGAGTCTCGAGACAGACACACGCAGGGACAGAGAGAGAGACGTGGAGAGAGAGAGAGCAGTGGTGGAAAGTAACTAAGTACATTTTCTTGTGCTCTACTTAAGTACAATTTTGAGGTATTTGTACTTTACTTGAGTATTTCCAATTTTCAGTACTTTTACTTCTACTCCACTACATCTCAGAGGCAAATATTGTTCTATAACACTTTGATTATTATTACAAAACATACATTAACCACTTCAGCCCTATATGAATTTCGGCCATTTGAAAATATTTTCAAAAGATTTTAATACAATTGAAAACTTGTGAAATGGGACATTCTGCATAATGAGTACTTTCTACTTTTACTTGTACTTTAAGTACATTTTGACACCAATACTTTTGTACTTTTACTCAAGTCAATTTTTAATTCCGGACTTTTACCTGTAACATTTATTTCAGCAGTGGCTCAGGGGTAGAGCGGCCGGTTCCCAGTTCGATCCCGGGCTCCCCAAGAGTTAGTGTCAAAGTGTCCTTGAGCAAGACGCTGAACCCCTAATTGCTCCCGATGAGCAGGTTGGTGCCTTGCATGGTTTCCTCCGCCATCGGTGTATGAATGTGTATGTGAAGGGGTGAATGTAATGCACAATCTATGTAAAGTGCTTTGGACAAAAGCGCTATATAAATGCACCATTTACCATTAACATTGCACTATTAATACTTTTACTTAAGTAAAACATTTGAGTACTTTTTCCACCACTGACAGAGAGAGGGATAAGGATAAGGATAATTCCTTTAACAGGTCCGTTCATGAAAGTCCTTGCGGTCTTGTTTCCAATGAGGGCCTGTGAGCAATTAGGGGTTAAGAGTCTTGCTCAGGGACAAATTTCATTTCATCGACACATTTGCTGGCCTGGCCTGGAATCGTACTTGGGGCAACCAGGGCCTCTGGCTCCCTAGGCGGGCTCACTAACCACTCAGCTATGGCCGCCCCTGGTATATATACGGGTATACGGGTATATATACTCACATAGCTTCATCCTTGGAGGCGTATAGCAGGATGACAGGACTCTGGATCCTCTTCAGGGCAATGTGTGATTTAGAGTTCTGGTCCCCGTCGATGGCGTCTAGCGTCACCACGCTCTGCAGGTCCCACCGCACGAAGCTATACAGCCACAACACAACACATGATGGATGGTACCTGTACCTGTCCCCCAACTCCAAGGGGTTTCCATCAAAAAGTGGATGACATGAACACAATGAGAGGGTGTGCATGCATGCGTGTGAGTGTAAGGTGCGTGTGTGTGTGCGCGCGTGTGTGTGTGTGTGTGTGTGTGTGTGTGTGTGTGTGTGTGTGTGTGTGTGTGTGTGTGTCCTATATCACCTGTGGTCCTGTGGGTGCCACTTGTCCCCTAAATCTACAGACTTTCCATCAAAAGTGGACGACACAACACACTTTGTGTTCATGTGTCATGTGTGTCATGTGTGTGTGTGTGTGTGTGTGTGTGTGTGTGTGTGTGTGTGTGTGTGTGTGTGTGTGTGTGTGTGTGTGTGTGTGTGTGTGCGCGTGTGCGTGTGTGTTTGTGTGTGTGTGCAACTTCCCAAGATGTCAAACTTTGACTGGAAGGGGGGGCAAATACGGTGTGAGTGTGTGACTGTGTGTGTGTGTGTGTGTGTGTGTGTGTATGTGTGTGTGTGTGTGTGTGTGTGTGTGTGTGTGTGTGTATGTGTGCGTGTGTCCCATATCACCTGTGGTCCACAGTGACTCTCAGGGTGCTGATGAAGTCCTGGTATCCAGGGAACTTGGAGGTGACGATGGAGAAGATGTGCCAGTCGTACTCCTCCATGATGCTCAGCATCAGCAGAGCCTCCTGCTGCAGAGCCGCCCCGAACTGGAAGAACGTAGACTTCTCGTCCTGATAGGAAGAAAAAGAAGAGAGTCCAAACCACCGAACGTTACTCTTCATCACAATCACTGTTCTTTTTAGTAGCTCATACAGTATGTTTGCACATACAGGGTGAGGATGGTGCTTTACGCTGAACCAATAAAGGTAGAAAAGTATACTCTCTAAACTCGAGGATTACTAAAATTAGAAGGATAGTTCACCCCCCCCCCCCCCCCCCCGGGTTTCCGAGGCTATCAAATTATTGGCTTAGGAATGCGACAACAATTAAAAAACATCCATGAATTCAAGTCTCCATAATTGACAGAAAAAAAGTCATTTTGGGGGTGAACTATCCCTTTAAAGCCAGGTACGAGAGGCCAGAATGAAAGTCCACGAATAACAGAAAAGGCTCACACTCTGACAACAGGACGTTGAGGCTCTTTGGATGGAGTGGACGTTTGGGTCCTCAGACCATCCTCAACACTGAATGCAGGCTGCCCATGTTGGCTATAAGTAGGCAGTTGGCCTATTAGAGGTAAACAATGGTAATGAGGCTGAAAGGCATCAATCAGCCCATCATCATCATCACTGTTGTGGGCAAAGAGCCATAAATGAAATAGATATGTACACCTGATATGACCATACATACAACCCATACAATAAACACACACGGAATAAATCCAATGTTGTCACATTGTCAAAGTAATTTGGAATATAAGTAAAACATTTGTAAGGAACTATGGTTTAATGTAATAAAACTCAGTGAATACACTCCTCTTACTTTTAGCATTTGGTATACCCTGTTGTAGACGCCTAGGCTCCTGACCATTTGCATTTCTTTTGTTACTATGCTAGTTTATGGTTGGGTTGCAGGAGAAAAGGTGTTGGCTAGGTATGTCTGTAAACAAAAGGGGTTTCCTTTGGAGTGAATGTATTTAAGTCGAAGTCAGGCAGTGTGTTCTCTGAGTTCTAAGCTGACTGGTCATTCTGAGATCTGTGCTGAAATGCTGTGATTGTAAGTTTGTAACTCCATTTGATATCAAATTATAACACTCATTCGTCTGAAACTTTGAATTGTCTCTGCCTTATTTGTCTCGAACTTTTGACTCAGTCCCCATCCAGATTTCTCCATAACAACATCACTCGTAGAGAAAATGTTTGAGGCCAGCGTTTACCCGTTCGTTCACCCGTATGGCATCAAGGGTGTGAGAATGCGTTGGTCAAAGTAAGGGTGAGAGACAGCTGTCTGATTCAGAGTCACACACCACCACCACCACACTGAGGTTGACAGTCACCTAAGTTCAAGAAACCACCAAAGTGGACACATAATGTGAATTCATGTGACCGGGGTGGTTTACCAGGCTATAGGTGAGAGACACCTGTCTGGTTCACTATCACTCTATCACCCCACTGAGGGTGTCTCACCCCTCAGTGTGGTGGAGGCAGCACTCCAGTGACATGTGGTCAGTCACAATACACCAGTAACCACTTAAGCCCCTCTCTAGACCAGTGATTCTCAACTTGTAGTTCCGGGGACAACTGATGGGCGGCGAGGATATTGCAAGTGGGCCCTCAAACAATTGGCAAAACATTAACACATTGCGTGTCAATCGCGTAGATCTACTCGAACCTAAATAATTGCGCAGCGTGCCAGTCACGTAGATCTACGCGAAGTGGTAATTCTTTTTTCTTTTTCTCGCAGGTTCACATTTCATTGTAGGCCTCGTTCGCAGTGACACATTTCATTGTAGCACACCCGGAAACGGAAATATCCGTATCCGGAGATTTTCGTTCCCACCCGCTCTCGCTCTAAATCTTCCCCTAATCCTCCATTATCTCTGAGTTTTTTTTCTCCTCGCTGATCGCTGTTTAACACATTGACTGCCAATCACGTAGATCTACGCGAACCGCTTTAAAGCCGCCACGTGCCAATCGCGTAGATCTACGTGAAGTGAAAAAAAAAAGACCAAGGAGATATGATTAGTTGAAGATCTAGACTCCTATCCACTTCCTTGTTAACTTAAAACTTAAAAATGCTGTATTTCGGCTCCTGAGTACTTTTTTTTTTCCAATGAAAAACTCTGGCACTGGCTAAAAAATTATGAAATAATTCAAGCAGTCAATGTGTTAACATAAACCGCGACAACTTCAAAATGGACGATCGCAGATTGAAACGGTCTTCTCTGGGCCACTCACACAGCTACCCTGTGTGTCTTCAAACAGTTTAACGCGCGATCTTAAGGTATTTAGCGAGGTCTGTGGCGACGTGAAAAAAAAAAAAAAAAACGCTTGCACTGGTGAGTACGTTATGATATTAAACTCTGGTGTGGAATGTGTTAATATAAAAAAAGTAAAACAAATATATACACTTTTTTTTTCTTTAAAACCTTGAAAAAAGGGTTTTCTTTGTGATACCAATAAATAGGAACTCAAAGTATACTAAGTAAGTCCCACCATTTCTCCAGACTGTAACACAATCGGCCATTCAGTTGACCATTAAAATGCTCTGAAACTGCACGGGGGCCCACCCAGGCACGCTTTGAGATTGTCAAGTGGGCCCTGATCCAGAAAAAGGTTGAAAACCTCTGCTTTATAGACTCAGGGTGCCTTCACACCGGGATGCTTTATAGTTCGACTAAAACAAACCCTGGAGCGTATTGTCGGAAAGTGCAGTTCGTTTGCGGCGCTGGTGTGCTGAACGCTCATACGAACTCTGGTGGAGCGGACCAAACAATTGGAACCCTGGTCGGCCAAAAAAACAGGGGTCTCGGTTCGCTTCCAAATGCATGAGAGTTCGGTTCGGTTTGTTGCAAAAAATGCAACAATGTTACACCTTTACCCCTGTATCGCACCAGTCTACCGAA
>NC_137604.1:57664813-57687313 GCF_963280865.1 Gymnoscopelus braueri
AAGTGCAAACAAACCAAAGTCGCTAAACTTGACTAAGTCTGGCAACAAAACTTGCAAGGTGATGGGGAGGTTTTGGGGACATGGTGACGAAATGGCATGGCTCTGTAAGACCTCGTGGTCAGGTGTACTCGAAGCGTTAATACCTAGGGGTACTTGCCTGGTGGCTCAAGCAGTTAGGCCGTTAGTGCACTGACCGTTTCGTTGCTTTCGGGCAGAAACCGCTTATCTGCAAATTTTTACTTTTTGTGTTTTTTTCGTAAATGAATGCCCTACTTGATGATCATACTACAGCATCACACAAAAGTATCAAAAGTAGCAGATCCGCAAGCTCGAAACACAGCACGAAGCGACACGTTTTGAACTTGTAGATCTGCACAGTACACAGAATGTGGTTCCATTTACCCATGAGCGTATTATGCAGTTCACCTCAGGTTCATGTTTTTTTAAATAAATTACTATTACTATTATTAATGTATAAAGTCTGAATGAAACGCCGTGGGTTAATGCAGCGGTTCCCAAACCTTTTAGCTCCAGACCCAAAAGATACATTTTATGTCTCCCTGGGGACCCAAACTATAGTGAAAATATAGCCTATATCTACAAGCTGACAACCCCAGTCTGGACCCAAAAATGGGTCCCGACCCAGGGTTTGGGAACAACTGGGTTAATGTGTTGAACATTACACAACAGCAGCTTGCAAAAACCGTGGAGGAAAAAAAGTTGAATAAATAAGGGGAAAGTAAACCTTAATGGCAACATTATTTGTCGTTGAAAAAGCTTCTCAGCACATGCTCACCAGATGCTCAGTAACAAACAGCCACACAGCAAAAGCTGGAGTGTTAATTTAATCGATTAAAACCGGGAAAGCATCTGTGTAACCACTTTAACCATTATTAATACTTTGGCTGTTCAAAAATCGTGAATTTTTTTGCAAATCTTTCAATATATATTTTTGAAGCACATTCTTTTGACTCAAATCTTTGCTTTTGGAATAAATTATTTTGAGAAGGGGGTCAGCGGTCAAATACCTATCATTTTGGGGTACTTTTTTGGGGGGTAAAAAGTTTTAGAAAATCCTAACGATTTTCTGAAAAAACTTATGATGCTATGTCAGTGGTTCTCAAACTTTTCACAAATACATTTAAATATGCATATTTAAGATTTGCGAAAATCTTCACATAAAAAAAAAGAAAAAGTAGATCTACAAGCAATTTTTTTAATAGCCAAAGAAATCTTAAAATGACAGAGATGCGTTCCCGGTCTTAATGGATTAAACACATAAGCTCTGTATACTTAGTCGTAGGGCAAATAGAGAAAAATAGCAAAAAGTAGAAGATCTACAAGCTAAAAAAAACGTGCTTGTAGATCTGCTACTTTTGAAACCTTTGTGTGACACTGTAGTATGATCAAGTAGGACGCTAATTTACCAAAAAACGAAAAGGTTAGAAAATGTAGATAAGACGTTTGTTCCCGACAGCAACAAAATAACTGATCTTGATCTACAAGCTCACAACGTGTCACATTTTCCTCTACAGATTCGACCAAAATAGGCTTGCCAGGGTTAATTATGGTTTAACTGTGACAGAAATCTGCTCTCGTTTGCCCCGACTTTAACAATAAGCCAGTGGAACTAAAACGGCGTGTTCACAGTCGACAGTTTGCAGAACAAAGAGCCTCAAAGTGGCACTTTCATAATAAAAAAAAGAATAGCAGATATTCTTCATTCCTTTGGATTTCAACTCCGATACGTGGCAACTTTAGATCAAAACCTGAAACCCCCCCAAAAAATATAACTGTCTCATTAATTATATATACAAAGTCATTTCACATCAAACAAAGACATCTCTTGAACACTGCTGATCGCTGTTAACAAAGCCAGCCTTGACAACAGTACAGTAACTCTAGAGAAGACAGAGCATAGAATATTCTCTTGATACCCGGCGCAATGTAAAGAACGGTCCCTCAACATCAAAACGAGCAGCGACCTTCTGAGCACTAAAAGCACTTCAGTTCCAGAACACCAGTGCCAGGCCCCAAAGCCCCACAACGCACTAACAAGAATGCAGGCTTTCCAAAAGTCCCAGGATTGACAGAGGACCGTAAAATCTTGCTTGCAGACATTGAGTCCCAGCGCTAACAAAGACTACTTTAGTATTTAGCTGACAAGAGTTTAAGTCCCAATACTAAAGTCTACTCTCGTATTAAACAGGCTCACAGTCCCCAGGCAAACACAGAATAGCATTTAACACAGCGCAAAGTCCCCGAGCTAGCGCTAGCTTCGTACGGCGTAGCGAAGCATGTGGTCTCACAAGCGAACTTAGACAAGCGTGTCTTTTTTGAGAGCATGCCCCTGACTGACAGAACACACAGGTTTACGTCATTATCATGCATGGATAATAATACAGAACCGCTGTTTTCTCCTGACGCTCTTACATAGTGCATGTGCTGCTTATACATTCCCCCTGACCATTTTCCAAAGCATAGCCTATTATTTCATAGTTTGTTAGATTTTCAAGGAGGCCTCTGAATTTGATTTATTTGATTTATACTGTATTGTTGAAACCTTTTTGTTTAACCGCCTTCAACCTGGCGTCCCTACGTATTTTGGGCATGTCATTTTAGCGTTTTCAAAATAGCACCAACAGATGGACGACCAGCTCACGACGCTTGTAGGTCGGCTATTTTCAACAAGCGACACCATCATACGACAAAGTTACGAAATAGGGCTCAAGTGGCTAAAGAGCAGATTGATTTGGAAAATAGCCAAATAAAGTGCTTGGAAAAGGTGGCCAGGAGTGAGTGAAAGGTTTTAAGACAAAATATAATAACAGCTGGTGCTCTTGCTACAATGAGAATGAAGATATAATCATTCTCAGGTCCCAGGCACTCGAAAGTGGAGAAAATAACCATTGTAGACTTATTTATCATTGCTGTTTTATTGCCATATGTCTTTTTAATTAATGCCCTACTTCATCGTACAAGCTCGACGCATTGTGAGCTTGTAGATCGGCTATGTTTTGGCGAATAGGGATGCTAGGGTTCAAAAAGTTACTGAAAAAAATAGTTCCTATCAAAAAAAGGATTTGGCGGAACCCCCCTATAGTAACTCTGAGGACCCCCCTGGGGGTCCCGGACCCCTTGTTGAAGACCCATGCAGTAGTATAGTATATAATATGCCAACTCACAAGAGAGAGAGAGAAGAACTCATACTCCCAGACCACCAATCAGCATAGTATTTTAATTGACTTCGTAGCCGGAGGGTTTACCAGCATACCAATGTAACTAATATTGATTTCACACTACTTCATCCTTTTGTGATATATATGTGACTGCAGAAGCCACTTATTAATCCTTCTAATAATATTTTTTTCTTCTGCCTTTTTTTTTTTTACGGGAATATCAGATTTCATTATAAACTCAGCCAGAAAACTTAACCCATTGAGACCTGGGACGCATCTGTGTAATTTTTTGATTTGAGCTAAAAATTATTTTGCACTTTGGCTATTCTTTTAAAGCGAACATTTGTAACTCAAATCTTTGCTTCTGGGGGTCCCTGGAACAACATATTTTGAGATGGGGGTCCGCGGCCAAATAAATATCATTTTGGGGGTCCTTGACATGAAAAAGTTTGAGCGCCACTGATATAGAAATATAGGTTTTTCAGAAAACTGCTAGGATTTAGAAGACATTTCGTCGCCTTGCTAAACTAATGGCCTATGTCATTTTTTTTATGTTTTTCAGGAAAAATAAAAAACTGATCCAAAACAAAACTATATGATATTTCTTAATCATTTCACCCAAAATGTTTATAACAAATTATGACTATTTAAATAGAAATAACACTGTCTGTCAGTTATGTAACATAAGAGATTTAAATAGGTTTAAATAGGATTAAATCTGAAAAAATAAATAAAAATAAAGGCCTAAATCAGTAAGTAATTTGGCTTAAGTCACAAAACCATGTGACTTAGGCCAAAAAAAGTCGCACAAGGGAGTTAGGCCATTATACTAAAAGGGGAGTGAAAAGCATGATGCTTTTCAATTAGGAGATGGGCGATTTTACCAGAGGTGGCCAGTGTCATGAGGAGCTGACTTAGGCAAAAATATCATTTTCCTCAAAAAATTACTTAGGCCATTAGTTTAGCAAGGTGACGATTTGTAGAATCGGCTTCAGGTCTTAATGAGTTATGGCTACATTTAATTTCCCTTGAACATTTTTGTGTGACAGCACGTCAAACCATTACTGGATGGAAGCAGATATCGTCTCTGTTGGGGTGGAAACCTCATATGTCCAGGATTCAAATTCAAAAGCATCAAACGTAGCAGATCTACAAGCTCGAAACGCGTCGCTAGTCGATCTGCTACTTTTTTCTGTGACGCTGTAGTATGATCAAGTAGGGTTAATTTATGGAAAAAACTCAAAAAGTTAAAATATGGAGATAAGAGGTTTCTGCCTGACAGCAACAACATGGAAGAAAGAAGATGTACGCACATAAACACACACATACACACGCACGCACACACACACACACACACACACACACACACACACATACATACACGCACGTGTGCGTGCAAGCACACACACGCACATACAAATAAATGTGTCTTTTCACATCTTATGGAAGAAGAGCAAGTCCTGTCAACAGAATATTTCATGTACATAATAAACTGAGAGGAACTGGAACACGAAGCGTGTCGTGTTGTTAAATGTTGCTACACAAGTTTAGAAAGGAAGCCATTACAGTGTTTATGACTTGTCACCACCACCCTGTCAATGTTGTTGCCTGGCAACAACAACAACATCAACAACGACAGCACAAACTCCACTAGGAGGAAGCAGTGGTGTAAAGTAACTAAGTGCTGGAGTATTTCCAAATATCAATACTTTTACTTCTTACTCCACTACATCTCAGAGACAAATGTTGTATTTTTTTTACTCCACAACCTTTTTTTAAAACATTTTACTTACTAATTACTTTGTAGATTTTGATTACTATAACAAAACGTACAATAATTACCACTTCAGCCCTATTTAAGTTTTGGTGATGCAACGCGTTGTGAGCTTGTAGATCGGCTAATTTCAAAAGTTTTAGACAAATGATAACTACTGCATAATAAGTACTTTTACTTTCGGTACTTTAACTATATTTTGATGGCAATAATTTGTACTGAAGTACATTTTGATTACCCGACTTTTACTTGTAACAGAGTGTTTCTGCATTGCAGTATTCATACAAATTATTTATCATGAAAATGATTTACATGCAATGTCTTACACATCTTTAAAAATCTGAAAATGGGAGCTCGGGTGGCACAGTGGTAAAGTCCCTGCCCACCACCACGGAGGTTGTGGGTTCAAATCCATCGTGGTGCATCCGGCTTTGTCGAGTGTCTACACGAACACCCGTGTTCGGGGGAGGGAAGCCGGGCGGGGAGGGTGATATCGGTCATTGCACGTACTCCTACAGGCTGGGGGGCGGCACCTGTCAGCGGGGAGTGTTGGGCCGGAGGAGTAGGACGAAGGCCCTACATCCTCCCGGTGGGGGCTCCTCACTGGCAGGTGAGTCAGTATATATACGACAGCAGCAGCAACACAGAAATGTGTGTGGGGAGGAATTCATTGGCATAACGACTAAATTGGGGAGAAAAAGGGGTAACAAACAATTGCCTACTCTAAATTTATAAATAAAAAATGTTAAATAAAAGAAAATCTGAAAATAACAATAAAACAAAGAAAGTCGTCAACCAATGACATGTAGTTCAGAGCGCAGGGCAGCTGCTGCTCAATGTGGAATATGTAGTAGTTAAAGCAGCTCTTCAGAAATGATGTGAAATGATAAAATATTAATAGGTGACTAAGAAATACCGGCTGGTGTGGGGGACCGAATCCCACCAGAGCTTTTTTCTCCTCACTTGTTTCCAGCAGTTTCACTCCCAACTTCCCAATAGACCAACTCCATGATGAAAGATACAATAGATAAAGTGGTTCTGCTCACTCACTCTCCTTCAAAAGAACTACCGGATTGAATTGGATAAAATGTGATTTGCATAGCAGTGGGCTGAGGGTTTGTCCTTCAACTTAAAAATAACCTGGTAGGCATTGTTTAACCCGTACCAGCCGGGAACGCATGTGTGTAATTTTTGATTTGAGCTATAACCATTATTATTTTTGTATTATATTATATATACATTATATTCTCAGACCTCATGACCTCGCTCTAACCAAAGTAAAACTCCATTCACACTGAGCACGATAACTAACTACTGTATAACTATAACTATAACTATAATATACGTACAATAATACGTTCTGTAAACGAAGGCACTATGATGGGAAAAGGTAAAAATTCCAGACACTGTGAAGTGTACAATTTGTTGAAGAAGATTCAAGCAGAAAAACAGCATCATAGCCCTGGCCTCTTGGCGAGGGCTCGGGCCCCAAACAGAAAAGCACCCCGAAAGCACCCGAGCACCAATCTCAGACCATTCTCATAGTGTCCACTCTAACAGAGATGCTGTCCTTGAATGGTCATATTCTATGTACAGCCATGTTACACTTCAATGGTAGACAACATCAATGGTATTGTTGAACCAGCTAGAAAGAGTTGTTGAATAGATCCTACTGACAAGCAACAGGAGCTGTGATAGACCCCTGCTGTGAAGTTAACACTCTATGGTCCAAATAGAAGTAGATAGAGCAGAAATGATTATAGAACAGATTGGCATTCTAAAAATTATATTATAGGCGCCAAACGCGCTGTGCAGTCCAGCCGTGTCAGAGCCATAGACTGTGAAAAAATATATATCTCGGAGTGCTGAAAGAGCAATGCAATATAGATAATCTATTCTGATTATTCATTAAAAGGAGATGAGATAGTTGTACCTTACCTGAGGTAATGACAGTTAGCCTAGCACCTAGCGTGAGCTTCATAATAGTCTAATAGACACATTAATAACAAAACTTTCCGAGGGTGAGTGACAGATTGCATCCCAGATGTGCAACTGTGGAGTCCGTTCTCCTCTACGGCTGTGGATGCTGGACACTAAAGCAAGCCCTACAGACGTCCCTGGACGGGTGCTACACCAGAATTTTACGTGTGGTACTGAACATCAACCAGGACGAGCACATTACCAACAAGCGTCTGTACGGGGCACTACCAAGTGTATCAGAAAAGATAGCAGTCAGGAGGATGAGACTAGCCGGACACTGCCACCGGCACCGAGAATTCCCGGTCAAAAAGCTTGTACTGTGGGAACCAACACACAGGCATCGATCAAGAGGACGTCCCACACCTACCTACGTGGATGTACTAAGGAAAGATGCTGGTGCAGAAAGCACAAAGGAGCTGGCCAGATGTATGGAGAACCGAGATGACTGGAGACTCCGATGGAGGGCTCGTCTGAGGACGACGTAGAGAGAGAGATGTCGGATATGAAGGTTTTGATGGGCTTCTATCGAGAGTGTTCCAAACAATATCGCCCACGACCATAGTTATAGGTTGTTATAGTTGTGTTTGTGGATGCTGCCATCCATTTGAGCCAGACTTTTTTTAGTTATCGTCATCTTTATCGTGCTTGGTGTGAAAGGCCCTTAAAAACATGGCTTTCAGCACCTGTTAAGTGTTGCAGGGTTTCAGATGACCACAAGGAAACCGCAGGGGGCTGGGGATCACTTCATCCTGGGGGAGGGGGGGGGGGGGGGTGGTTGACGTGTTTTGATGAACATGGTCCATTAAAAGACCATTTCCTCCAAAAAGAAACGTTCTATGTTTCTTCAAAACGACATTTAACAGTGAGTCTACACTTCACTGAGACCGACAGAAGGGAGGCGGGGAGCGGAGGAGCAGTAGCAGAGCCCCGGCTGGGGGTCCATCTTATTGACAGCAGGGGTACGTACGTGTGGATCAGGAGGTGAGTGTCTTAACGGCCTCTCGAGAATCCTTCACAACATTGTCCCCCCGCAGGGCTCTGCGGCCCAAGCTGTTCATTTCATAGTGAATAATTACTTTCTGTTTTTCCATCTGATATTCAAGTGGTTTCTTCGGCCTGAGATTAGTCTCAAATCTGATCAAAGTGGGATGGATAGTGGTGTGGCGGTATTATTCCTGCGGTAATCGTGCAGTGCGCAAACTTTCAAATTAAAGATTTAATTTTTTAGTGCTTGAGTGCTTTTCACTTGTTCGAAACTTCCATTTAATTGTCTGTTGACATACTGTAATGTCAAAAGACTGCCAAAAACTGCTTGGTTTGAGGGAAAGACACCAGACGCTCTGTACCTGGATGTGCTGATTGGGATCCTTTGTGAAATACTGCTGACAAAAAACTTTTAACTTTGCTTTATACTTCGTGGAGCTGCAAAGTGATTGCAAACTATTGTAACGAGGCCGTGTGTGCGTGCGTGCGTTTGTGTGAGTATATCATCATCTAATCTAATCACAAGGCCATGAAATTTAATGAAACCCCAACTCAATATCTGATATAATACCGTAAAGGGCAATCTGATGGTCAATGTTCAAGAAAGTCATTTATTGATTAACACATTGCCATACGTATATTGTGAACCATTCATTGTACGAAGGATGAAAGCTTTTCTCAACTCAAGCCGATGGGGGATGCAAGGCATCGGACTCTTTAGTAGTGTTTGGTCTGTCTTTTTTTTTTTATTGTAGGTTGACAATGCTTAGATGCCGCCTATTTCAGATGTCTTTTTATTATAATGTGTTTTTGTTGATGTCTCTATGAGAGCTGCTGCAACACCTTAATTTCCCCTCGGGGATGAATAAAGTATCTACCTACCTACCTCATTATACTACAAAATACATCATGCAAATTAATTTTACTTGTTTCCATCTGATATTCAAGCGGTTTCTTCGGCCTGAGATAAGTCTCAAATCTGATCAAAGTGGGATGGATAGTGGTGTGGCGGTAATATTCCTGCGGAAATTGTGCAGTGCGTAAACTTTCAAATGAAAGATTATCTTTTTAATGCTTGAGGCTTTTTCACTTGTTCGAAACTTCCATTTCATTGTCAGTTGACGTGAGGTCAAAAGACTGCCAAAAAACTGCTTGGTTTGAGGGAAAGACACCAGCCGCTCTGTACCTGTATATGTGCTGATTGGAAGACTTTGTGAAATACTACTTTGCTTTATACTTAGTGGAGCTGCAAAGTGATTGCAAACTATTGTAACGAGGCCGTGTGTGCGTGCGTGCGTTTGTGTGAGTCTATCATCATCTAATTTAATGGAACTCGTTACTCAATATCTGATATACAGTAAAGGGCAATCTGATGTTCCAGAAGGTAATTTATTGATGAACACATTGCCATACATTGTGAACCATTCATTGTAGAAGGATGACAGCTTGTCTCAACTCATTATGCTACAAAATACATCATGCAAATTTTCCATCTGATATTCAAGCGGTTTCTTTGGCCTGAGATTAGCCTCAAATCTGATCAAAGTGGGATGGATAGTGGTGTGGCAGTAATATTCCTGCAGAAATTGTGCAGTGTGTAAACTTTCAAATTAAAGATTATCTTTTTAGTGCTTGAGGCTTTTTCACTTGTTTGAAACTTCCATTTGACATGAGGTCAAAAGACTGCCAAAAACTGCTTGGTTTGAGGGAAAGACACCAGCCGCTCCGTACCTGTATGTGCTGATTGGAATACTTTGTGCAATACTACTTTGCTTTATACTTGGTGGAAATGCAAAGTGATTGCAAACTATTGTAACGAGGCTGTGCGTGCATTTGTGTGAGTCTATCATCATCTAATCTAATCACAAGGCCATGAAATTTAATGGAACTCGTTACTCAATATCTGATATACAGTAAAGGGCAATCTGATGGTCAATGTTCCACAAGGTAATTTATTGATGGACACATTGCCATACATATATTGTGAACCATTCATTGTACGAAGGATGACGGTGCATTTGAAAGCTTGTCTCGACTCATTTCCCTACAAATTACAGTGCAATTCATTTTAACTGCATTGGCCAAAGGTCACGCCATCTAGAGCAGAACAGAGTTTGTCTCTCGTGTATGTCTGGGGATTTTACGTGACCACGCCTGTGTCCTCAAAAGCAGATTAAACAGGAAACAGAACCACTACACTATGTCTTGTTTTATCTTAAAATTCAGACTCGTAAAACGTGTCCTTTGAACATTTTGCCAACTACAGTACCCACCACCACCTTGTTATAGTCTCAGCTTTCATTCCGAAGTCCTGTGTGAACTTCTCTTCTTTATTAAAAAATTCTCTCTTACAACAGTAGTGCACCATTAAAAGGGAAACCGGTCCCTCTCAATCACTTTCTGAGTGGCGACGATGGCCCTCTGTCATGTTTTCATCTCTTTCAAAAAACCTTCAGAATGAAGAATCAGCTTTACTGTGACATCACAGATTTACAGAAGTAAAAAAGTGGGTGAAATTTGTTTTTGTGCAAGTTCTATCATAGAAATAAAGAAAGGGAAGAAGTAGAAGGGGGGGCAAGGGGGAAGGGGGAAGAGAGATCAATCAAAGAAAACAAACACATTATTTACATATTTACACATAGTACCTAAGATAAGATATATGGTAGGTCTATATAAGGTATATAGGTGCGTG
This sequence comes from Gymnoscopelus braueri, assembly GCF_963280865.1. Classification (NCBI taxonomy): domain Eukaryota; kingdom Metazoa; phylum Chordata; class Actinopteri; order Myctophiformes; family Myctophidae; genus Gymnoscopelus; species Gymnoscopelus braueri. Next base: position 57,675,423 of record NC_137604.1, read on the forward strand.
AGCATATCAGCAGATGTATACTGTGCATGATATATACTATGGACGTTAGTTAAAGGGATAGTTCACCCCCAAAAAAAGAATTGAATTCATGGATATTTTTTTGAATAATCCAAGCCAATAATTTGATGACCGGCAGCGGTTCCGGTAGGAGACACAAAGGAGACTCTTTGTGTCTCCTACCCGAACCACTGCCGGTCATCAAATTATTGGCTTAGGAATACACACAAACACAAAAGAAGACGAAAGTCAGCGCGTTGTACATGGGATTAAGGTGCAAAAGGTGCCCACCAGCTATGCTGTACATTCTTACAGAGAATGTACAGGTACCTGGCACCAGCTATACTGTGCCTTCTTACAGGTACCTGCCACCAACTTGCAGACTCAAGACAGAGTCTTGCAGATACACAGACACACGCAATAATTGTTCCTCAGCAACTGGCTCCTACATGCACATGTTCCGGTATATTGTGACACTGTCACTACTTTCTGGGCTGTATTCCAGACAGCAGGATTAGCGAGATAACTGGATTTAGCGGAAAGAATTTAGAGAAATGTTGAATTTTCCGTTCCAAGAGTATAGGGAACCGCGGAAGGTCTGTGTCTGTTACTATGGCAACTTTCCCCTCGTAGCTGCTACTAGCAGACAGGTTAACTTGATCCAACGCATGACCTTGCAGTGGTGTTTTGGACATTTTATAAAGTAGAAAAGTGTGATCCCCAAGAGCTCAGATCTCTGCCAAGCTGGGTTGCCTATACCCAGGGCGTATATGTGTGTCAGTTAAGACGTGTGTGGCCCGTCAGGATGTGAGAAAGCTGCAGGGGGAGTTTGTTACGATAGACGTGTGCTGTGGCGCCCCCTATGGGCAGAAGTGAAAGCATTTTTGGAGGCGCTATAGACCAGTGGTTCTCAACCAGTGGTCCGGGAACCATCAGTGGTCCTTGAGGGGGTTCTAGGTGGTCCCCAGCTAAATGATGAAGAGTTGGTAACCAAATGGACCCTTATAGATCTTTAACTCTTGAGAGCGTAAAATGAAACCATTTTATGCTCTCAAGAGTTAAATTATTGTTAAACATCTGCATTACTTAATTTACAAGAAGTTTACTCAATTAGAGAATATAAAATAATTGTTATTTAGATCAATGTTTGCCTGTTATCTCTCTTAATGGTACCAACATCATTACAGCATGGAATTGTGTACAAAATCTTATATCCAACGATGACAAAATACTCAAGGCTCAAATGCTGAAAAAATAATGGACCTTGATATGAAAAAGGTTGCAAACCAGTGCTATAGACCAGTGGTTCTCAACCTTTTCAGGCCGCGACCCCCCAAAATAATCATATTTGAACAGGGGACCCTCCAAAATAATCATATTTGAACAGGAGACCCTCCAAAATAATCATATTTGAACAGGAGACCCTCCAAAATAATCATATTTGAACAGGGGACCGTCCAACATAATCATATTAGCTTTTTTTTAATGCAATACGTGGAAAGAGTCATTGTATGAGTTCATTATCGTTTCCTGAACAGGTGTGAAAGATTCATCAATTGGAAGGGGAGGGGGGGCTTGTGTTAGATGTGTTGGATTGAAGATGCCTTCAAAGGTTCACTGTTCGCGAGGTTTGGGCCTTCATGCGTCTCCTCATCAACTTACTACAAATCGGCTGTTGTGCGACCCATAAAATTGAGAAAAATTGGGATTCCGAGGCAGCTGTCTGGAATACACTCCTGGGGACGTTTTCACTGAGCCTCTTATCTTACCGGGAGCAGTCCTCCAAAATGGGTTCCCTCTCGAGACCTTGTCACAAAGCCAGTGGTGGAAAAAGTAAAAAAAATCTTTACTTATAAGTAAAAGTGTCAATACTGCTATGTAGAAATACTCTGTTACAAGTAGAAGTCCGGGTATTCAAAATTTACTTGAGCAAAAGTACAAAAGTATTGGTATCAAAATATACTTAAAGTACAAAAGTAAAAGTACTCATTATGCAGAATGTCCCATTTCACAAGTTTTCAAATGTATAAAATGAATTAAAAATAGCAGATCTACAAGCTCACAATGTGTCGCATTGCGACGCATTGTGAGCTTGTAGATCGGCTATTTTCAAATGGCCGAAATACATATAGGGCTGAAGTGGTTAATGTGTGTTTTGTAATCAAAATCTACAAAGTAACAAGTAACTAAAGTTGTTCTTTTCGTTTCTACATAAGAAACTTACTTATGGGATATCATCGCCCTCTGGCGATTGCACAGCACACATGAGCTCCCGGAAACAATCTTCGATTGGACAGGGTTCTGTGACGCAAACCGGAAACCGGTTGGGTTATAAAGCCCCCTGCGTCACCAGGTTCGTCCTCTTCCTTCACTCTGCTAGCAGCGTATGCGCAAGAGTCCTGAAGACAACACGACTAGCAACCGCGATAAACTTCGACGAATCCCAACAAAACCCATAGCGAGGGCACCCAGTGTCGCTCTACGGGCGTTTTCGTTATCTAATCAGTTTTTCGTTGTTAGATTAAAACGCTCCCGCGTTACCTTTCCTGTCCTCTCAGTCTTTCCACGAGCTAAGAAGTTAGCTAACGCCGCTAGCCAGACTACAGGCCGCGTTAAGCTAATAGGCGGAAGCTAGGCTGGGTTAGCCTAGCTGCGTTTACCTGCCTCGTGGTGACTGGAGGAAAAGAAGATGGAGGCGCCTCGAGTCTGCGGTCTGACGGGCTGCGGCCTACCAGTAGCAGCGGACGACCGCCATCGGCTGTGCATTCTGTGCCTGGGGCCCAAACATGCGTGGCTCGCCCTGCACCACTCAGGCGATGAAGACGCATGCAGACCTTGTGACGACTTCACGGTCCACCAGCTGGAGTGCCGCCTCAGGAGGGCCAAGGGCCTGGCGGCCTCCAGCGGTAGTGCTAACACAGACGCTGGCCTCGCCATGGGCCACACGGCGTCGGTGGGTAGCACAGGCCTCGAGTCAGGCCTACTGCAGGATGCGCCACGATCCAGCGGAGCCAGGAGGAAAGTCCGGGGAGAGGCTTCTTCGTTGCCTATGCCGGACCACGCAGCTCCAGCCGAGGCCAGCGGGCCACCAGCCGGGGACTGCGTGCCTCCCTCCTCCCCCTCCTTCTCCGTCCTTGCCTGGGGCGACACTCCGACGCCTGAGGGGGGCTTGGATGGGGAGGACTTCGGGATAGGAGAGGCTTCACAGGACGAGGTGGAGGCCGGACCCTCCTCCCGTCGGGCATAGGAGGCCCCGAGGTCCAGTCCGGGGCCTCCTGTGCCTACGCCAGCGTGAGAGGAGGCAGCACCGTGGGTGATGGCTCCTAAGCTGGTGAGGGAGCCTCTCGAGCCCGTATTGGCGGTTCTACGACGGGCTATATCCAGATGCGGCCTGGAGCAGCCGATGGAGGCGGCGAGGGTTTCAGTCGGGCCCCCATCCCAGGATTCCAGGGCCTGACGCCCCTCGCTCCCCGGCAGGTCGCATCAAAACTCCTGCCCGAGGCGGTGGGAGTCCGTGCAGCCCTGCACCACTCCTGGCGGTGAGGTAGGGGGGAACCGGAGCGGCTTGGGTTCGCGACCAAGATCCTCTCCGGGGCGGACCTGGGGGTCGTAGGCCTTGCCCCCATGGACACTGCTCTGGCCACGAGAATCGAGAGGGCGAGGAGAGGCTCGGTGGGAATCGGCCCGGGACATCGGCCCATCTTCGCCGAGCATGCCAGGCAAGATCGCACCGCGGCCCTCAACGCTCTCTACAAGGCCTCGGGCTCGGCTGCGGAGGCGCTCAACGTGGTGTCGTTGCTGCAGGGGTCGGCCGCCGTCAGGCTTAAAGAGCTGGTGGCCAAACCCCTGGTGGACGGGATGTCTGCGGCAGCGGTCCACAGAGAGTGGGTGGAGGATGCAACGGAGCTGGACAGGCTGGTGCAGATAGCCATCCTCTGCACCTGCCAGAGCCTGATGTGGACAGGTCGAGCCATGACCATCACAGCGGACTTGGAGAGGGCCCAGTGGTTGGACCTAGCCACAACTGCGGGGGCGGATGTGTCTACAGGACTTCTCGCCCTTCCCCTCCAGGCCCAAAACCTCTTCGACAGCAGCACGGACCTGATCGGGAGGACACAGGCGGAGGAGCAGCAGAGGCGAGGGGCGACCGCAGGTCTCCTCGCCACCGCCGTCGCTGGATGCAGGAGCGTCCAGGTCGTCCTCCGCCAGAACCAACTCCTGGGAACGTCCCTGCGGCTCCCTCGGCGTGGGGGACGTGAGGAAGCGCAAGGACTCCGAAACCCCCCCGAAAGGACCTCGGGGCTGGTCGCAAAGGGAGGGGTAAGTGACGGCCTATGGCTGATCCCGCCACGGCCACTTGGCCGGTATTATGCAGGGTCAGCTCCCCACTTGGGGACCGGCACTGGCGCTCTTCTTGCCCCGACGGACAGGGCCACGGGCGGCTCCGCGGGAACACAGAGACTATAAGAGACGCTAAAAAAGACAATTTAATTGCCATGCTGTCCTTTCAGTCAAATGTGTGTAATGTGCTTTGTGTGTGTGGAATAAACCTGTTGCCGAAACCACAAATGCTCATTCCTTCTCATACTAATGTTAGAGGCGGATCGCACCCCGGTGGGGTGCCCTGTCCTCGAAGTTATGCTATGAGCCCTCAGTGTTCGGTTTGCACCCTGGACGGCATTCCGAACACTGCAGGGACAACTCCTGTGCTTGCCATGAACATGATGAATCAATCGCAGGTAGTACCTCTTTCTGCTATGAATCAAATGTCTACAGAGTGTTGTTTTCACAATGTGAAACAGGGGCTTTCTGTGAGTAAAACATTTCCAACTGCGACTTTGCAGTTCCCTCTTCCGTCCGGCAGATGGCTGCAAAGTTCATCTGGAGGACGGTCGAGAGCCAAAATGGCGGCCTCCCTCAACTGCCCTAAAATGGCGGACGAGGGAGGGCGGAAATGCGTTTTTCAGTCAGCCCCGGTGTTGCACCGTCAAAACTCCCCGAGTGGGACGGAAGGTTTGTTCCGTGTAGCAATAACGTCTCCGCACAAGAGGCCCGCCTTAGTTGACCTCCCTAAGATGGCGGTCGTCAAGAGGAGGAAGTTGACGGACCGACGGAACCCGGCGTTACCCCTTCAACTCTCCCCGAGAGGGACGGGAGTTTCGTTCCGGGTAAAACCTCAGCCGCGTAAGGTTTCCACTGTCTCGTCGAAAGAAGTGTCGACGCCTCCGGTTCCCATGGAAACGGGCTCGTCCTCCGAAGCGGTGAGTTCTTCGCGTCCGTTGAGACACGGACGGAGGAAGGCGCTGCTGCCCCCCGTGGACGCCCTCCCACTGGTTACTCCAGTCGGCAGTTTCACCGGTTACCTTGGTAACGAGGCAGCGCTCTTCGGAGCTGATGACGTCATTGACCCCCTCCGGCCCCACGAACCCTCTGGCTCGCTGCCTGGCGCAGTGGGAAGCTTGCAGACCGAATCCTTGGGTACTACGTACCGTTACGAGAGGATATAGGTTGCAATTTTCCTGTAGACCTCCCCTGACGGACGAGGTTATTTTCTCCCGAGCGTCAGGCCAGGCGGCTGTGACGCTACGGGAGGAAGTTGTGTCTCTGCTGAGCAAGGGTGCTATCAGAGAATTATCTCAGAATCAGAGCCGGCTAGGTTTCTATTCGGAATATTTCCTGGTGAAAAAGAAAGGGGGGGGGGCGTGAGACCTATTCTGAACCTAAAAGGTTTGAATAGGTTTCTGACGACCTTCAAATTTCAACGGCCAAGTTGTTGCGATACGTCAGGGGGATTGGTGGACGAGTATAGATCTGAAAGATGCCTATTTTCACGTCCCAATCTACCCCGCGCACCGGAAGTTCCTACGTTTTGGCTTTGAAGGCAAAATATACGAATACACGGTGCTCCCGTTCGGCATGTCACTGAGCCCTCGGGTCTTCGTGAAGTGCACGGACGCGGCTATTGCCCCGCTACGCCAGCAGGGTCTCCGCCTGGCGACGTACATAGATGACTGGCTGCTGGCGGCGGGGTCGAGGGAGGAGGTGGCGCGGCACAGAAAGGTAGCCATTGCGCACCTGACGTCCCTGGGGTTTACGATCAATACTCAGAAGAGTGTTCTGATCCCATCCCAGCAGACCACCTTCGTGGGGATTTCCTTGGACTCATCCACGATGGTGGCGCGCCTGTCTCAGGATCCGGCTGGGCAGATTCCACATGAGACCTTTTCAAAGGTGGATGCGGAGGCTTAGGATACCGCACGCCATGGAGTCTCGTAAAGTGGTGATATCTCCCCGGTGCGTGACGACGTTGCAAACGTGGTCACAGGCGTCCTTCCTGTCCGGTGGAGTCAGGATGGGCGAGGTGGTGTCACGTAAGGTGATTACCCCAGACGCTAGCCTCTCAGGTTGGGAAGCTGTCCACGACGGTTACTCAGCCAGGGGGGTGTGGACTTCTGCTCAGAAGGTATACCACATCAACTATTTGGAGTTGTTGGCGGTCTTCCTCGCCCTCCGACGGTTCGAGGACCGCATTGTGGGATGTCATGTTCTGGTTAGAACGGATAACACCACAACGATGTGCTATGTCAATAAACAAGGGGGCCTGGGCTCTGTTGTTTTGGACAATTTGGCACGCGAACTGACGCTATGGAGCACATTGCGTCTAGCCTCGTTATGCGCCTCCCATGTGTCGGGTCTCCTCAACAGCGGTGCGGACCTGCTGTCTAGGGGCGAACTTCGGTACGGGGAGTGGTCTCTCAACCCGCGGGTGGCGGGCCTGATCTGGCTCCGGTTCGGTCGGGCTCGGATTGACCTGTTTGCGTCCAGGGGAAACGCAAAGTGTCCACGATTCTTTTCTTTGAATCACAAGGATTCCTCCTTGGGAGTGGACGCGTTGGCACACGTCTGGCCGGACGTTCTGCTGTATGCTTTCCCACCTTTGGAACTGATCCTGTCCGTTCTGGAGCGGGTCAGGGTCCAAGGCAGAACGGTCCTGCTGGTGGCCCCAGCATGGGGAGTATGGAGGTCGGAGATCACTCCTCTCCTCTACGCTGAACCCTGTTCTCTCCCGCTTTTCAGAGATCTTCTGAGGCAAGGCGGGGATGAGGTGTTTCACGAGTTCCCCGGGGATTTGGACCTGTGGGTCTGGCCCATGAGTGGTCGGGGAACGGCCGGAGGTGGTTGGACCGGTGATACATGTCCCTTGGGGACACAGTTATTGCCGCTGGCCGTCCGGCGTGGAGTATTGACAGAGGGTTTTACCCTGGCTCGACCGTGATGGCACCTGGGGTGTCATTCGTGTTCGGGATGGAGTGAGACTATGGTCAGGGGAGACCGGCACTGGCTTTTGCTGGTTTCTCTTCCCTTGACCAGTGGTCTCCTTTCTGTTTCCCTGGGGCCGGCTAGGCCAGGCCTAGGGATGGGAGGTGGGGACAGGAGCCTGACTCTCTTTCAGGGGGAGGACAGGTTCATTTGATGGGCTCCTGTCTCGTTTCCCTTCCTTATGACCTTTTGGGTCATGCGTCTGGGGGTCGGGGTCTTGCCGGGAGGCTTGACCTCTTGACCTTGGGGCGTACAGGTTGGATAGGGTTGCTCCTGGGACTCCCCAGGGGGGTCTATGTGTCCCATAAGTAAGTTTCTTAGGTAGAAACGAAAAGAACAACTAGGGGTTACGTAGGTAACCCCAGTTTTCTTAGTTTCGTAGCAAGAAACTTACCGGAGACCCCTTCTGTGCGCTTCGACTAGCGTGCAGAGTGAAGGGTATCAGAGGACGAACCTGGTGATGCAGGGGGCTTTATAACCCAACCGGTTTCCGGTTTGCGTCACAGAACCCTGTCCAATCGAAGATTGTTTCCGGGAGCTCATGTGTTGTGCTCTGTGCAATCGCCAGAGGGCGATGATATCCCATAAGTAAGTTTCTTACTACGGAACTAAGAACTCATGTTTCATTAATGAACTTGCGTACACAGTAAAAAATAATGTATATATCATTTAATTCCAAAGAGTGGCACATTTTGTTTAAATGTGTACACTCGTCAAGAGTTAAATTAACACTAGATTTCACTGTGTAATTGTCGACCGGTCTGTGTCAGTTAATCATTATTTAATTTATCATTCACTTATATATGATATACCTAGATTGATGACATTTGAAATATAGTCGTAATATACTGACTCAAGTACTTTATATAGTATTTCTAAACATAGCACCAATTTTACTTGGGAATCCAACAAGGGCCACAAAACCAGCTTTATTTAATTCGATCGGTGTTTGTTGTTCACTAATTAGGCTCATTTCATTTTGATTAATAACTCTGACAGATGGCCGAGATGTTTCATGTTCATCGGCGCTGCAGGCAGAGTTTTACCCGTCACTCTACAGGTGTTATTGGGTTGTTTTGGCTTGTCGTGAGACAACTGTATTTCTATTACCTTGCCATCATGAAAATAGGTTTTTACAAGTGAGTTCAGTGGAGCATATTTTACACAAAATGATGTGACTGTTTGTGAGCAGATGTAGTTCTATAGGTGTCTCTTACTTCTCCCCGGTAACTTTTTGTTTTGTTTTGTTGCATTCTTACAAGATGTGTTATTATCCTATATTGTCACGTTTATGAGATGGTGACTTGTCCTTACCTGATTTTCATTTAGAATCTCATTAAATGGTACAACATTTACTGTATGTGTAAGTGTTTTTGGTTTTCCCTTGTAAACTTTTTAATTAATAAAATGTAACTTTGTCCAATCCGTATGGTAGAGTACAATACAATATAACTTATACAATTGGGGTGGCTGTATTTTGTCTCCCTGCTCTACTAGAGACATTTAGATCGTGTCAAAGGTCATGTCTCACCTAGACAGGATCTGACACAAATTTTGACCTCATGGTCAAATTCAATTCATCCCCTGAGCAAGCAGGCCGGCTCTATTAGCTCAATGGTAAAAAAAAAAATCAGCACTTGCGCAAGAAACCGGGGTAGAAGACGGAAGTTATATAGTGCCGCTTTAATGAACACTTACGTATACATATTAATTAATTATTTTTCTATCTATATTATTGTCAGTCTGTTTGTTTGCTTCCATTCCAAAATGCTGTAACTCTGGCCTCTTGTGCGTCATCCCAAAGCCTATATTGCTTGTGCAAGGACGCGCTGTGATTGGCAAGTATAAGTAGTCACTTTGAGTGGCAGTTGGGGCAAACGCTCACCCCAAAACATGATTTATGATTCTGTGCCGTGACCCCCCAAAATAATCATATTTGAACTGGGGACCCCCCATACTGACAAGCACTTGGAATTGTAAGAGTTTGGGGCCTCTTGCTTAGGTAATATTTGACAATTTGGCCAATGTTTGAATTTGTTTGTAGTATAGTTTGTTGGTTTAGTCATGGTCTTATTAGTATATTTTTTCATTTCAGGGGTATTAAAAAGATCTTAAAATAGTCACTTTAGAAATGTGCAGATACCCTAGACTTATACTGTATGTTGGTTTGTTTACTGTTGAGTGAGAAAACAATGTTGCACATTAAGCTAATCATCTGGGGATCCCCCCAAAACCATTGGGGGACCCCCCTGGGAACCATTTATTTAGACCCCCCTCAAGGAACCCTGGGGGGGTCCCTGGATCCCACAGTGAGAACCACTGATCTAATCCCTTGCCTTTCATAGCGTATATTATAATTTCTCTGAAGCAGAGCTCCGGTAACCAGTTGGTAATATGAATGTTGAACGCTCCAGTACTTTTATGTAAAAACACACATTACTGTGAATAATTTTAATAATAAATGAATGCGGCTAAAACTCATGTTTCCAAACATTACTGTTATCTAAACATTGTTGTGTTGAATCTGCATAATGAGGTGATGATGTGAAGAAAAGGAAAAAAAAACATTTCTACAATTTTAATGATGCAGAAAGTTGGTATCTAGCAATTAACTCTGGTTCATACTTTCTGAATGCGTGTGAATGCATATTTAAAATGCTGAGTAAAACACGGCGGTGAACGTCATTAGTCACGATAGTGTGAAAACATCCAGTTTTAGTCACAGTATATTCACCGTCACATCAATGCATGACTGTAATCACCTTGTACTCAGGAGGACCGGTTCACTTTTCAAGTACACGAAACGTGAATAGACTCTTACGCCACACTTTGGACTGCTTCAGGACTACAGTTGATTTAGTCAACTAAAATGTATTTTGGCGGGTCTTGATGGCGTCGTAATGACGGATTTTAAACTTGGTTGCATGATGAAAATTGCCGATCTACAAGCCCACAGTGCGACGCAGCGCAACGCGTTGTGAGCTTGTAGATCTGCTATTTTAAGAACGCAACAACCGAGGGCAAACAAACATAAAATGAGTTCTACAGGATCTCTTCTCCACTAGTCCCTCCCTGACATTTTAGTATAGTTTTTATTTGTTGACGAAATTGTCAACATATTTAGTCTTAGTTTTAGTGATCATAGCTTATAGTTTCTATTTAGTTTTTCAGTGAAAAAAAGTAGTTGACGATTTTTCTTGTCATAGTTTTAGTCGACAAAATCAACACTGTTCAGGACATCAGTAGCCCATGCCTACAGCTACAGTAGGCTACTTAACAGGTCACACAATGGACCATAGATATGCATCCAGCCAGGGTCAAGCTACATTCATTCACGCCGTTGACACTCGGCACCAGTCGGCAGCTTTTGTAAAAGGTGCGAATGGAGCAGATTTTCTTTGTGTCTCGCCTCCGTCTTTCAGCAGCTTGGCGGGGCAAGAGCTCAATTGGCGGGGCCACTGCCCGAGCTGCCCAGCGCTGACTGCGCTTTTAGAGAGAAGTCAAGACTTGATTTCCCTTTTCAGACTCAGAAAACCGAATAGAACCGAGTGTTACAAATGAGTCAAAGTAATGTATAACCCTTCGGCGTGGTTTATTATTAATGTGCAAATAATTGTGTTCATTCAGTTTTGTATATTTATTCATAAACTGTTTTGATAAATATAAGGCCCAAAAGGATTATTCCTGATGGAACCCCAAAAGGCTTTTCGACGCCATTTACACAAAGGATTTACCATCTGTCGTCATATCAAACACTGTATACACTGCAGTACACTTTTGACATTAGCATGCAGGGAGCGTACGTGCCGTAAGAAATGCAATGTGTATGATTACAGTGCCGGGCTCGAGGAAAATAAATTAATATCCAGCAAAAGAATGCAAAATGCATAGCGCCGGCACTCCGAGAACGGAGCGGTTAAATGGCGCGGACTGAATTGCAGCCATTGGTGGCGTGCCTGGTATAGCCTTGGTCCTATTCAAAGTGTCGGTATGCAGAGCACGGTGCAGGGCTAATCACAACACCTGTTTAGAGGAGATTACAGCAGCATATGCACCAGAATGTTGAAAGGCCCTCACTTTATTAAAACTGAAGTGCCTGTCCAGATTCTGACACGTGCACACACCCACCCACCCACCCACGCACACACGCACGCACGCGCGCGCACACACACACACACTATCTGTATGTGCGTGCGTGTATATTTGTGTGAGTGACGTCTTTGACTGATAACTTCAAAGAGAAAGAGACATTAATTTGACTTCATCCCTCCTGTATTCAAACCAGGTGACACCTTCCTACCTACAGTACACGCAGACACACACACACACACACACACACACACACACACACACACACACACACACACACACACACACACACACACACACACACACACACACAGAGAGTACTGTCTTTCCTTCCCCCATCATCAGAGAGTGAATTCAGAACAGCAACAATTTGAGCGAGAAGACGTGGCTGCCTCTTCCTCCGCTCCTCTACCTCCTCTGGCGGCTTTAGTCTTCATCTGCAAATCAAAGAATTTCCAGCTTGATATTTATAGCTGAAGCGCCTT
>NC_137604.1:57692313-57704179 GCF_963280865.1 Gymnoscopelus braueri
GAGCTTCCATATTGGCATGTATTTTCCCTCACAATGTTTTACATATAGGACTTCAGTGATTCATCAATTGATAGGGCTGTCACGATTCTGAAATTTTACTTTACATGATTAATTGTCACTCAGATAATTGCGACTAACGATTTAAGTGTGTTTCATTGTTGAATATTGGAACATTATGAATAGAAATTACAGGCTTTGAAAACTAACGTTGCACAGGGCATGTATGTATGACAAATAACATACATATTTAATTACTTTATACAAAAAAATACATTAATATACGACACATTTTTGAGCTGCTATTCCACTATTTTTTTTTTATGTTTGAAAATATATGAATTCTTCAACATGGACAATTATGCAAAAATAATTGAGATTATCTCAAATGATTGCGATTAGGCGTTTATGTAATACTTAATGGAAGGACATCTTTTGGAATATTTTTTTGCACAGCTCCAGCAGCAGCAGTGTGTTGGGTTTGCCAATTGCCATTATGAAAGACCTGTGAAATACTGTATACTTTCAAATGAGGCGTTATGCAATGACTCACACAGTGAGTGGGAGGCAAGCAGGGGACCTCCACCAAAAGTAGAACGAACGCTCCTTTATCAACATGACAGAAAATATAGGTTGATGAGAGAAAGCGTAATGTTCAATATTTATAAAACGCTACAATCAGATGAGAGGAAGAGGAGATACCTCTTAGATTAAATAATAATGGGAGACCGTAGGCAGCTAATGTCATAGAAGATGATGAGGAATGGAAGGAAAGTTACTTGAACCCTATATCGTCTCTGTCAGGTGGAAACCTCATACGTCCAAAACTGTTCAGGATTAAACTTTTTGTTTTTGTTTAGCAAAAGCCGGAAATGACGAACAGATTACCTGTGTCCTTTCTCGGCTTTCGGGAGGTGCAGTTCCAGACTCTATTGGAGATTGGAGTGGTTAGTAGTACTAGACCTGTGCCAGTCGGGCACCGGTCTACTTGGGAACGATGCAAGTTGGGAACAATGACAATAGGGAATGTATGCCCCACCCTGTTATAACCTTCTGTCTGTCTCTGTCCCTTTTTGCACCCATATAAGGATATCTCTGTATCTGTCTGTCCTTGTCCCTTTTATGCCGATATATGGAGATCCCTGATGTTATCAGTATATATGGCCATATATGGGCATGCCCATGGGCATATGGGAGGGGGGGTTAGCAGTTCTGGAAAGTACTTGTGCAGTGGTAAACGTCTGTGGAGAATGTGTGTCAAATCAAATGGTAGGTGTGGGGAACTTGACAGGTGTGTGGAATTTGCCAAATCAAGCTTAGGCTGGGGTTAACGTTGCCATGGCAATCAATTGGCTCATTTGAGCCACAGCCAGAGCCTTTTCTGGCGGTTCTGGACAACCGCCTATCCGACCGACTCGACGCCAGGCACTGCACTCCCTCGGGTCGTCTGTGACGCGTGTGGTGAATTTGAAGTCGGGTGGTTGAGCGGTTCTCGAGATACGTGGATTACAGACAGTACATACATACAGAGATTCGGTGCATTCATTGTAAGAAGATAAGATCACAAATAGTCCTACTGTACTGTAACGTGTAAGAAGTTAGAATGGAAAGTTAAGATTACCGGTAGATTATAATCATTTTCGAACCCTATTACAACTCAGATATTTTAGCTCTAAAGAACTTTAATTGTAATTGAAAACTTTGAGCTTTGTTGTCAAAGGAACTTCAAGATTATGTGATCAGTGTGGTGTTTTGATACTAAATAAAATCGGTTTTAAAAAAAGAAACAGTCATGCACACACACACAACACACACAACACACACAGCTCAACATTCAAAACAGGAAATGAAAGAGAGGGGGGGGGGAGTTAGAAACAGAGATTTAATTTTAATTCAAAATATATTTTATAAAAAAAAACTTCCTTGCTCTGAATTGCATTGGAGAGACAGGACTATTCGTCTTTAAACAGACTGTGATGTGCTGTTTGTGCTCAGTCACTCAGGGGAATCGTAGAAAACAATTATACGCATTAGGTGCTAAACCAGATAGATTAGTCTATATGGAAGTACAACCGTGCCATGAATAAATTGAAAAAGTAAATAATAGCTGCACAAAAGCTAATTCTTGTGCTTCGTCATTGGAAAAGTAAATAACTTAATTGACTGCAAGTATAATTGCAGAGTTTACTGATGTGTGTATTTGGAATGCATTGAATACTTGAATAACAATATTCTTCAATCATGGGAGGTTTCTGCATGACAGCGACGATTTCAGAAAAAAACTAGAGGGTGGCAACAAAAAAAAAGTACTGTGAGCTTTCGCTAATTTAATAAAGCGAGATAAGGGTTGGAGACATAGAGTTAAAAATAATAGAGAGGTAACAACAATCCCCATCCATTCACTTGTATGGAGTTGCTCACCCAGCGCATACTCCCTTTTCACCCCTTCTTCTGGGTTGGGAAATGTGACGGTCGGGGCCTATTTGGGGCCTATGTGACGCGTCACTCTGCGTGTCGTCGCGCAGTAGTGTCACCTTCGCCCATTGGTCGAAACCGTTTTTGCTCGTTCATACTGTATGTCTGGTCCCAGCCGTAATAAGCTGCAGTACCTATGATCGGCCACCATGTCCAATGCGCTTCACTGCTCCCTCTCGGTTCTGGGGGCTTGGTTGGAGACTGTGTGAGATAGATTGAGAGCGAGAGAGAAAAGAGTTGGGGATAGACAGAGGGAGAGCGAGAGAGCGAGAAAGAGAGAGCAGAGTTGGAGACAGACACACACACACACGGTTGCGCACGCGCACACACACACGCACGCACGCACGCACGCACGCACGCACACACACACACACACACACACACACACACACACACACACACACACACACACACACACACACACACACACACACACACACACACACACACACACACACACACACACACACACACACACACACACACACACACACACACACACACACACACACACACACACACACACACACACACACACACTCACACACACACACACACCCACAAGAAGTCTCTCCATCAGGAGTGTGTTGAATTATTCAGTCTAAGGGAAGTACACAGCAGTGTTAAGAGTGTGTTCAGTACCGGCCCGCGGGCCGGCCCGGCCTGGGCTCCTCTGAAAGCATGATGATGTCACCACCATCCCTACTCCTCTGGTCTCCTCTTCCATTCCATTCCATTCCCCCACCACCTCTCTTCCTCTCTATCTCTCTCTCTCTAACACAAACACACACACACAGACACACAGAGACACACTCCCAACAACATCGGATTTGTTCTGAACTTCAAATTGGGTCAAGGCTTTCTGGAGTGCTTTGCTTGCCCAGCACGGCGGTGTCTGCGGCTAGCAAGACTTTGTTTTCCTGTTGAGAAAACTGTTTTAACAGTTGTAGTGCAGAAGCTTCTAAAACGGCTTATTTCAACAATGAAAATCTCCTCTCCTTTCCTCTCCTCTCCTCTCCTCTCCCCGTCCCCCCCTCCTCTGCCAGATTTTGCAAAAGAAATAAGCAACCAGGTCTATGAAAACAAGCCAAAAAGAAGTAACTAACACACAAGCACTTTAAACCTATTGTATATACATAGGCTATTTGAAAATAGACGATATCTGTTATTTTCAAAAGAATCTTGGGGAAAAAGGTGAATAATTTCAAGTATGTTTTGAAACATTTTAACAACACAACGGTCCCTGGCACAAAATGTTTTCAGATGGGGATTATGCGGACAATTACATATTCATTTGGGGGGGTCCTTGACATGAAAATATTTGAGAACCACTGGTTTTAAACAACATTAGGAAGCAAGCCCTAACTAAGCAACTACACTTTAGAAACAAGCCCCAAAAAAACACAACCCGCAACCACCAAAATTTACAAGCGACTTTACAGAAAAACAATCCCAAAGTCGCTTATAATAAGCGCACATGGCAACACTGTCCTGCCAGCTGTTCTGCAGAGCCGCGGAGTGCTCCGTCAGATGTAGGTCACTCTCTCAATTAAGGCAATTAGCGGCAGCCAATGCACAAGGAGGAGGGGGGGTGTGGGGGGGGGGGGGGGAGTCGGAAAGCCCAGTCCTCATTAAGGCAACAGGAGTCATGGGGGCCTCCTGCTCCTCCTCACACCAACTTAACAGTCCGTTAAGGCACAACCTGCATGCCAGCAAGCACCGCACTGGTGACCGTGTTCAAACCATGTTGTGTTGGAACAGCATTTTGTTGCAAATGTGTGAATCTTGTGCTGGTGATAATAACCTGTTATGACAAGGAGCCTCCACCGGGAGGACTAACTGTAGTGCTTCCGTCCTCCTCCTCCCGTTAACCCTATACTGTCCCTATTCTGGGGCAAACGTTCAGCAAAAATAGCAGATCCACAAGCTCAACAGGTTACGCGACGCGGTGCGGCGAGTTGTGAGCTTGTAGATTTGCTGCATTTTCATCAAAGAGATTCTGGTGTTGAGGGGGAAAGAAATAGTATAGAGCCCTGTATAGGCTATATAGAGTCCAGTCAAGGAAGTATATGAGTTAGCTAAGATAGATAGATTATTATTATGTGATTATACTGGTCTAGAAAGCAATGACCCAGGATACGTGTCAGCAACAGTGTCCTCAGCTAGCTTAACAGTTCCTCTAGCCATGATTTACTGCAAGTGGTTAAACACTGCCCCAGCCGTAACAATGCATTCTCACCCCCAAGACGCCCCCAAAACAGGTGACGGCCTGGCATGGATCTGACCAAATGTCAATGGTTTGACTAGGGGGGGCGACGTGAGTTACGATTCTGTCCCTATTCCCATATCTGGAACAGCGCTCGAGCCGGCTAAAGCGGACTTCGCAACGTTCGGCACGGCGACTGCATGGCTCGCCCGATGGCTCGCTCGGCGGCCCTCTCGTGGCTCAAGTCCGTTTTAGAAGGTGTGCCTCCGTTGTCTTAACTGTCTTTTAGCGGAGACGTCACCCTTTTACATCTTGGGTTTGAGAACGGCACTTCCGCATTCCTGGACTGTGGAAGTGACCAGGACGGCGTCAGATGACCCTCAGGGGACCCCCGTCCCGTCAAACGATTGACGTTTGGTCACATTTGTCCAAGAAGTCACTATAGGCCTATGACTATGAGAGCGTGTAAATGGTAAATGGACTGCATTTATATAGCACTTTTCTCCAAAGCGTTACAATGTATTTTACATTCACCCATTCACACACACACAACACCGAAGGCGGAGGAAACCATGCAAGGCACCAACCTGCGCATAGGGAGCAATTAGGGGTTCAGTGTCTTGCTCAAGGACACTTTGACACGTATAGCGCGTCGCATTGTGAGCTTGTCGATCTGCTATATTCAGCCAAAGCTTTCCCCACGATAACAGAAAACAGAGAAGACACTAGTATTGAGCCCTGAGGGACTCCGGTTATCCATATGGGGTTTAAGTGGTTAATTACTGCCTGTACATGCATTACATAACACACTGATAACAACGCTGAGCTGTGTAGCACATTCTAAAATGAACGTTTATGTTTCCGTTCACATTCACACTCACACACCAACGTCGAGGGTCAAAGAGACCTTGGCCCACACAATGGCAGACCCCCCAGATGCAGGGGGCGCCTCCACCCAACCTGCTCATCTGAAGCAGTTAGGGGTTAAGTGATAAGCAGCATGGGGATCAAAACCAGGAACAACGTTAGCCTGCTCCCAGACGGCTGCTCTGAGCTCACAAATTAGAATAAAGCGACATTAAATCCAATTAAGATGGCATCAGAAAAGGTCAAAATGTAAAAAATAACCTCCTCTGCTCTGGCGGGGCGGCGTCCCCAAGGCTGGGGAATCTCTGCTCTGACAGCGTGTTGCTGTCGGGTGGAGACCTCGTAAGTCTAAAACTAGTACGTACTTTTCAGGATTCTGATTCAAAAATAGCACCAAAAATGTTCAGATCACTACAGCTCACAACACTTCTAGATCTTCTACTTTTGCTAAGTTTGTGTGACACTGTAGTATGACGAAGTAGGGCATTCATTTACGGAAGAAAAAAGTTAAAATATGGAGATAAGATGTTATTCTGCCCGACAACAATGAAATGCCCCTGTCACCATTAGTTATGAGCCAAATCCTAAAGGATCCTAGCTGTCAGAGAAGCTCAGATTGCATTGTGGTACTTTACTTGAGTATGTATTTATGTATTTTTGGATACTTGCAACTTTCACTCCATGTTACGGCCAGCCATATTTTAGTCTATATTATTGGTATAAATGCAGTGTATTTAGATTAGTGTATATATTCAGTATATTATTTGGCAAATTGTATTTTGTATTACTTTGTGTTGCTTTTGTATTCTGTTATCCTGTTTCTGTAAGGTGGAGAGTTGGTGTGGGGAGAATTGAAAGTTGGTGCTGATTGCAACTTGAGTGACACCTGTGGCAAATTGGCACCTGCCTTTCGGGAATTGCGCCCCGTCTCTGATTTGCTAGTCCCACTGATGCTCCCAGCTGCTGATTGGCCGTGGCCAATCACTAAATGACTCTCAGTTGGAGTAGAGTGTTAGAAGAGGACTGTCAGCTTTCACCTAGAAACCCAAAAACCTGTGCATAGCCGCCTCGTATCCCCTCCATTGACTAAACCATGTCGGAGGCGCGCAGTCCCAAGCAAACTGGAGCCACGTGAAGCACCACCGAATGAGCTAAAGCGAACGAGTTGCCGTGCTGAACGTTGCGACGTTCGCTTGAGCCTACTCAGCGCTGTTCGAGTTATGTACCGCTAGGCACAGAATCGTAAATCATGTCGTGGGGACTGCTCTGCTTCCGGGTTAGAACCCGGTTATTTCACCGTGGGATTCGCGGCTCATATGCACAGGTTTTCGGGTTTTCTAGGTGTCTATGTACGAAATGACATCCGTGCAATGTGCACTATGTTGTAGGAGATCAGACTGAATAAATATATATTCAGTTTTAAATCCAATTGGGCCCGATTCACTAAGCTGGTCGTAAATATCAGTGTAAATAACGTGTATATAAAGTGACTGAAGGAGGGTGTATTTTCTCTCAGCAAAAAACGACGTGCAATTCACAAAGGGGTTTGTAAATCCCTGATATGTGCGGATCACAGTTCTTCCTCATTTTTGCCTGAAGGTCAGAGGCGCGTCCATATGGAAGATTGGAAGATCCTTTGCATTAATCCACGCCCCCCATTTAAGACCATAAAGCTGTTTACACTCAAAATATGGAAGTAAACAGCTTAGTGAATCGGGCCCATTGTCTTTTCCGTTATCATGTTGCTTCCCCCAAACCTCGACTGGGGGTCAAAACACTCCATATCATGACATTTCAAAGACATGCACTACCACTACATTTTTAGGAAGGGAAAAAAAGGACATTATGAATTAAACCACTTAAGCCCTATATTTCAAATATAGTGAAAACAACAGATATACAAGCTCACAACGCAGTCGCAATGTGACGTGTTGTGAGCTTGTAGATCTGCTATTTTTCACTATTGATATATTTTTCTGGTAAATCTTTGAAATGTTGGAAAATGTACACATTTTAATACAGAAATGCATTGATTGACTTTGCAATTTGGACTCTTCAATACTTAGTCACATATTTCTAAAAGCAAGTACTCCAGTACTTTAACTCTGAACTTTCACTTAAAGTTGAGTCATTATTTGACCAGGAGTATAACACCTTGACTCAGATACTAGAGTCGAGTACCTCCACTGTGGCTGGCCATGCTGAGCCTTAACAACCCGAAAACGCAGCTGAAGGTGATTAAAATGCTTCATTGAGGTGTTCCTGTATGCCAGCGTGAAGTTATGAGCGGTGCAGGAGCTGTCAAAGGCTGCCACACAGTACCACCCAAATGATACATACCCACAGAGCACCCTCATGAAGTCATTACCCACAGCTGTGTTTACCCGTCAAAATGTCTGCTGTTGAAGCGGTTCTATTAACAATAATAGGCAGTCTGGTTAGCTGACCACCTCATGGCAACGTCCCAGGATCTGGTTCTGACTGTGAGGGACTTGTTACATGCCATTAGATGGCTCTCCTTGGCAGAGAGACGAGAACTGCACTGGCACTGGCTTATATAAAGCCATACTTGGAAATTGTCCTGGCTACATCTCATCGTTTTTGGAATGGGCCCCCGCTGGACCCTATCACACGCGTTCAAGTAGTTTTCTCACATTTAAGGTGCCCAAGGTCAATTCTGAATTTGGTAGATCTGCTTTTAGCCTCTGTGGTCCTACCACATGGAATGACCTGCAGACTACATTGAAATTAACCACTCTAGTACCCGTCAGTCGTTTTAGAATTCTGGTGACCAAACAGGTCACCGCAATGTGTAATTGTTTTTAGAATTCTGAATAATGCTGTCTTGATTAATTTTTGTAACTTTTATATCTCACATGTACTGTATGCCTTTTTCTTTTCCAATTCCCAGATGTAATGTCTTTTTTACCTGTGATGTTGTTGAATTTGCACTGTATTGTATTTTTCGTAAATTAACGCCTTACTTGATCATACTACAGCGTCACACAAAAGCCGATCTTCAAGCTCGAAACACGTCTCAAAACGCCGCTCGAAACGAGGCGCGTTTTGAGCTTGTCAATCTGCTGCTTTTGATATTTTTGAATTTGAATCCTGAAAAGTAACAGTTTTTGGACATATGAGGTTTCCACCCGACAGAGACGATATCTGAATGGTGTAGTTCTCAAGTGCAGTGGTTCTGCAACGTTTTCATGTCAAGAACCCCCAAAATGTATTTGGCCACGGACTCCCATCTGAAAAGATTTAGTGCCACGGACGCCCATACAAGATTTTTTTTCAAATAGCAGATGTATACAGTATACGGTTAAAGTGGTTAAACTGATGTTGATGTCATATAAACTATACTGATCAGTCTCCCTTTATGCCTCTCTCCGTGGGCCTGAAAGATTTAAAGCCAGCGCTGCTCTGTTTCCAATTTTAGCGCAGCATCTCATCATGTCTCTGTCCGTGGCGCTGAAATGGTCAAATCTTTGCTCTGGGGGAAAGGATGACTGCTGTTGCTCGAGTTATGTATTTGGGTCCCTGTGGAAATGTGCATATCTTGTTGCGAGACTTCTTAAGGCCAGCAGAATTCTTCAGGCCAGCAACACATGTAAACTAACACATCCGCTGGCTCCGTAAATAGAAAAGCTGTGGAGAGCCGCGTGGCTTCGACGAAAAACCTATTTTGAACTTCACAGGGGAGGAGGGGGGCCATGCAGCTCAGCTACCATTTGTAACATTTGAACGGTCTGCTACCCCTGCTGCTCTTCAGCCCTGGCGCTCCAAAGTGAAACTCTGAAAGCCTCGCAGAATTCAGTGACCCGGAATGTATAGACAACTGGGAATTCTGATGGCAGTTTGTAATTAATATCAGTCACCTTTAATTAGCTATATCATTAGCTATTTTGCTAGCTCCTGGAACTCCTGGAACGTTCTCAAGGGACCACTGGGGGTCACCGGACCACACTTTGAGAACCACCCACTGAAGACGTGTCAGACGCACGTGTCGCCTCTTCGACGCGCTCGCGGCTCTCATTGGCTGGCTCTAATGGTGCAAGATCTCTTAGACTGTGTGTTCATCTGAATCTTCCGCTAGTTAGCTAATATCTAATATCATGTGATTAATACCGGTCTAGAAAGCAATGATCCAGTATACGTGTCAGGCAGCAGCATCCTCAGCTAGCTTAACGGCGCCTCTAGCCATGATTAACTGGCCTGCCAATGATGTGTGCCATCTTGTTCCTTTCTGTTCCCAACCCCCCATCATCCCAACCTCACACACACACACACACACACACACACACACACACACACACACACACACACACACACACACACACACACACACACACACACACGCACGCACGCACGCACGCACGCACGCACGCACGCACGCACGCACGCACGCACGCACGCACGCACGCACGCACGCACGCACGCACGCACGCACGCACGCACGCACACACACACACACACGCACACACACACATCACGTGCACATACTGTACACACACCACTGGGCAGGGGAATTGCTAACACCACTTTGATCTAAACTCGGTAGGGTTTTAATTGTCTCCAGCGTTTATAGGGTCAGGGTTTCCCTTTAATGAATAAACACTTGTACTGTATATGGGTGCATTAGTTATCGCAAATTATGTCAAGAATCACCTGATACGAGCTAATTGGCGCAGTACAGTATATGAACACTATTAATGCATGATTTAACCTCTGGGAGAAGTTACGCATTCACTCAAAGCTCGGAACCGAGCAGTGGAAAAATACGGACGGGAAAATAATAGGCTCTATGCACATGGCAGCCATATTGGACAAGAAATTGGGTCTCTTCCTTACTTCCCTCACATGTCTTACCAATTATACGAATGAAGGCTCTGTTCCATTCTGGTCAGAACAGAGTCAGGGTGCTGATATTTGGCTGCACTGGAAACACTCTGCTACACCAGTGGGTCTTAAAGTGTGGTCCAGGGAGGGACCCTCATGGTTCCTTGAGGGGGTTCCAAATGGACCTTAAGACCCAAACCCTATCGTTGAGAATAATTTGATGACCGACAGCGGTTCCGGTAAGAGACACAAAAAGTCTCCTTTGAGTCTACCGGAACCGCTGCCTACCAGTCCGCTGGTCTCCATGGGGTGACTAATTGATAGAAAATAAGTAATTTGGTGGGTGAACTATCCCTTTAATGTTGTTTTATGCCTTTGCTTTTGTTTTGTGTGAGTGGAAGAGAGAGTCACGGTAGTTAAAAGACAAGAGTCTGATAACTCCATCCGGAGGATTTAGTGAATTATCCTCTGGGGCACGTCGACACGTGGTGGACCCTCCAGGGCAGATCCTTTTGTCTATGTTTAGTCTATATATCTTGTATAACCCCGATATCATTCTCAGGGGTGTACGGTGTGTGGTTTGGATGTGATAAGTTAGCAGATCCCCTGGGCTAGTCCACACATGGTAAACATGGTGAAAATATATTACTAAGGTGTAATATTAATAAGTGAAAATATATTACTAAGGTGTAATATTACTAAGTGAAAATATATTACTAAGGTGTAATATTGACAATTGTGTGAAGATATATTACTAAGGTACACAAGGTACACATGTAATATTGGCAATTGTGTGAAGTGTGGATATTTCTTTAGCTGTGTTGTAGAGGACAATGGTCACTACATTTAAGTTATATCCATTTGTGTTGTAGTTGTGTAGTGGCGAGGGCCACTGCATTTTACTGCATTTTACTGCTTTTATTTTATTTTATTTTATTTTTGTTTGCTTTATTGTTGAATTGGTTCTAACTGTAATTGTATTCTTGCTCTGTAAAGCACTTTGAGCTGCATTTCATGTCATGAAAGGTGCTATACAAATAAAGTTTATTATTATTATTATTATTATTATTTAAGGGTGTGTAACTCTGAGAGTGTACAAATGGAACCAAATGGACCCTTCCGGGTCCATTTGGTTCCATTTGTACACTTTTATGTGGGTCCTTGAAATTAAAAAGTTTGAGAACCACTCTGCCACACTAAATGGAACAGAGCCTTCATTAACAACATTAAGGAAGTAAGGAGGAGGCGCAAATTCTTTCCAAAATGGCTGATGTCCTCTCAGTTTCTGTGCACTGTAGGCCTACATGTACAACACCCAGCATGCTTTGTGCACTTCCCTTCCCAGCGCATGCTCATGATGAAGCTCGTTTTATATCTATTGAACCAATTTTAACCTAATAATAATAATCCCTATTTTGGCATGTCATAGGTGAACATATACACACGTTTTCTATTTCTTTCCACCAAAAATAGCAAATCTAC
>NC_137604.1:57704379-57724379 GCF_963280865.1 Gymnoscopelus braueri
GTCCTCCCCCATGTTTTGCCTCTCTCTCTCTCTCTCTCTCTCTCTCTCTCTCTCTGTGCAGTGTTATTTATACAGCCCCAGCCCACGCAGTGGAGAGCCGAGCCGCTGCTGAACGGTTTGACGCTGCTGAACGGTTGAAGGGCGTTTGACTCGCTAAAGTGGGCATCACCTCAGAACAACATGCCTCCTATCCTCTCTCTACCCTCTCTCCGTTATACCCCTCCAAACCTGTGCCTCTCTCTCTCTCTCTCAGAGCTAATTTATTCATCACTGAACCACAGTGTCATAAGACCAAGAATATGCAGGTTTCAACTGAAAAGACCCTCAGTTTTTCAGCTACAAGTATTCCTTGTTTTCGTAGTTCAACAAAGTACTTGTAGTAAAAGTTAAGACACTCTTTCCCATAGCTGTCGATTCTCTTTCTCTCTCTCCCTCTCTCTCAATGCTGATTTATTCATCACTGAACCTCTCTCTCTCTCTCTCTCTCTCTCTCTCTCTCTCTCTCTCTCTCTCTCTCTCTCTCTCTCTCGTCTCTCTCTCTCTCTCTCTCTCTCTCTCTCTCTCTCTCTCTCTCTCTCTCTCTCTCTCTCTCTCTCTCTCTCTCTCTCTCTCACCACAGTTCATACAACAAAGAATATAAATGCTTTCAACAGAAAAAGACCCTACGTTTGTCAGTTGAAAGTACCTTGTTTTTAAGTAGTTCAAAGTATTAGCAGTGAAAGTTAGACACTTGCATAGATGTGAAGCTGTTGAGTAACACGTTTTGCCCCCCCCCCCCACCACCAAGCTCCGCACCATGGGCGACAGGGCCGTCTGTTCAGCTGCCCCTCCACTGTGGAACTCACTTCAACAGATGCTTTCAAGAGAGGACTAGAGACTTTCCTTTTTAATAAAGCATTAGAGTTAGCTATTCTGGTTTTACCCCCTAGGTTTTATTTTGCTCCCATGTTTTTAATTGTTCTTTTAGACTCCTCCTTAGATGTGTTATTTTTATGCAAATATTCGTTTTATTCTGTACCGTAGCACTTTCAGATTTATTTCAAATGTTAAGTGCAATATAAATGAAATGTATTATTATTATTATTATCATTATTAACCACTTAAACCCCAGCATCGGTATTGTGGGGAAAGTCTTCGCCGGAAATAGCAGATCGACAAGCTCACAACGCGACGCGCTGCATTGTGAGCTTGTCGATCGGATATTTTCAGCGAAAGCTTTCCCTACAATACCGAAAAACTGAAAATTCTAGTATTGAGCCCTGAGGGACTCCGGTTACCCAATGAATGAATCAAACAAAGGCTGGCTTGCAAGACTTCATACATAAATGTAGCATGAACACATGCTAGCCTGGAATCCAGACTGATTCGTTACGTTCGGCGGACTTATTTTTTTCTCACTTTGCTTCTCAGTCTGGCCATGGTCCTATTTGACTCGTATTTTCCAAACGTCACTAATTACGTAAAGTAGGCAAGTCAGGAAGTGACTCGAGTTTTACATTGGAAGCCACTGGTCCTATCACGCGTCCCATCCCTTGGAAATAGGATCTTTACCAGACTGAGTAGTGAAGTGAGAACATAAATTCCGCCAAACGGAGCGAATCAGTCTGGATCCAAGGCTAGAACACAGCATGAACAGCTCCTGCTCCATTTCTTCATGTACAGTAGCCTTATCAGTTTTTGATCATCATCTTTCATTTGACTTTTATCTTTTCTTTGTATTACTCTCTCTCTGTTCTTTCTGTGGAGCATTGGATTTGAACAAATTAAAAGCGCTGTAAACACTGACTGATAAGATGTTTGATATACAACCTCATTTGGCCTTAAGTTTCAATTTCACTTCATTATTAGGCGTTTCAAGTTGGAGCGAGAGGGGGGGAGAGAGAGAGAGAGAGAGAGAGAGAGAGCCTGCCTGCCTGCCTGCGTGCGTGTTATTAACTGTGGATGAGGGTCACTCACACTGTCTTTCATATCGTGGCCAGCAAGATAGTATAGTCCTGCTAAAATGTTACTTTGTTACTTCTGTCTGTCTGTCTGTCTGTCTGTCTGTCTGTCTGTCTGTCTGTCTGTCTGCCTGCCTGCAGCGAATCTTGCAAACTAAGGTGGATCAGTGTTACGTCACTCGTGCACGCTAAGGCCAACGACCTCAATTCACTAAATATTTTGATCCTGAAAAGTTAGCTGTCCTCCTTTTCCAGGGAACAGTGATCACACATTGCAGCACTTTCTCAACATCCACAAGGATCAGAACCTTTCCTCACCAAAGAGTCTTGAGCCCAAGCTTCTGTCATCATCTTCAGGCAACTCCCTCTTTACTTGTCTGCCTTCCATGCTCTTTCAAACCTCTTCAGCTGATCCAGAATTCGCAGCACGCCTGGACTTCAACCTCTCAAAAATGTTCACGTCTCCCCATTCCCCTTCACTGGCTCCTGGTTGGCTGCTGCTCGCATCCAATTCAAAAACACTGGCAATGTCCTACAAGGCATTAAAGGGCATGTCACCCCCTTAATACCCGCAGGATATGATCCAGCCATACGCTCCTGTGTCGCTTCTCGCACACTTTGATCAACAAAACACAGTCCGTCCCTTCCTTCCCTACTACGACCAGTGGTGGACAGTAACGGAGTACATGTACTTGAGTACTGTACTTAAGTACAGATTCTGAGGATCTGTACTTTACTTGAGTATTGGATTTTTTTGATACTTGAGACAAATATTTTACTTTTACTCAAGTACATTTCTAGGAAGGCTGTAAAGCACTGAGTACTTTTAGGTTGACTGCTTTTTTTTTCTTAAAATGCAATTGGCCACACTTCTGCTCTCACACTAGTCGTGTCTGTGGCTTCTCCCTCCGCTCACCTCTTTGTTACATCTTGTATGGGTGTATAGGAGTAAAAGTATTTAGTTCTGGTTCCTCTGTCATTTCTATGTTTTTATAGGTGTTTCTGCAGGCTTTCTATAACGTAGTGGTTCTACAAGCAAGCACATCAGAGTGCATGCAGTGCAGGTGGTTTCAGAGAGTTACTTCTGAAACAAGTTACAAGGTCCTATAAATTCATTGTGAAAACATTACAGCAACTCATTGATATAAAAATTAAGAAATGTACTTCTAATTTTACTTTTACTTGTACTTTAAGTATTTTTCAAAGCATGTACTTTTGAATACTTAGTATATTTAAAAGCAATTACTTTTTTACTCTTACTTGAGTAACATTTTGATTGAGCTACTTTTACTTGGCAGTGGAGTAAATTTGACCAGGAGTATCTGTACTCTTACTCAAGTACTGGGGTCGAGTACTTCGTAGTTCGTCCACCTCTGACTACGACCACCCTGGCCAACACTTCAAGTGACCTTTAACTCTGCTCCCTCCCGGCTCTCACGGCTGTGGAATGACCTCTGACCTCGCTCCATCAGTGGGAACTGCAGTGCAGACTCACTCCCCCGCACCGTCTTCCACTGCAGGCTGAAAACTCATCTCTTCTCCACCTCATCCTCCTAACTTTTTCATGTCAAGGACACCCAAAATGATATGTATTTGACTGCGGACCGGACCCCCATCTGAAAATATGTTGTGCCATGGGACCTCCAGCAGCAAAGATTACAAATGTTCGCTTTGAAAATATATATATTCAAAGATTTGCACAAATGTTTAAAAATGTTCAAAAATAACAGATCTACAAGTTCATAGCGTGGCTATGAGCTTGTATATCTGCTATTTTTGAATGGCCAAAGAAATCTAAAATGACAGAAATGCCTTCCCAGATTGAATGAGCTAATGCTTGAATCACTTATAAGAGTGCTAGTGTAACTACAGTACTGACTGTATTATGTCTATGTTACTGCATTTTTTTTTTTTTTTTTTTTTTTATCCCTCGATTTTGCAACCCTTTTTTCACCCGGTGCCAATTTGCTAAGTGATCCTGGGCACTACACTCCCCCCACCAGCCTAGGGAGGCCAGGGCCGAGCTCATGCCTCCTTCAATGCATGAGAGCCAACTGACCTTCTTGTCACCTGACAGGGGAGAGTTTCCCTGGTAGGACGTAGCGCGTGGAAGGAACACGTTATTCCAACCAGTTCCTTTCCCCTCCATCAGGCGCCCCGGCTGACCAGGGGGAGGCAGTATAGTGACCAGGATTACTACATGTTTTTGTGAGGGTATTAACTACCCTAGGAGACACGGGGAGAACATGCAAACTCCACACAGAGTAGGCCCTTTCGCCAACCCCACCTAGGGTATGGGCGCTGATGACGCAGAGGAGAAGACACGCCCCCAGCGCCCACAGCGCCCCCGGTGGGAATCGAACCCAGGACCTTCTAGCTGTGAGGCGACAGCGCTACCGACTGCGCCACCGTGCCCCATGTTACTGCATTTATACTGCATAACAGGTAAGAGTCAAACTAACAAGTATGTCATGTGTGATAAGCTGTGAAAAGCTGTGGGTTTGCGCTTGAAATTGTTGGACCAGCATACAGACAGATTGAAAAGACTAGCTTACTGTGTACTATACTGTAACTGTATGGTTCTCAAAGTGGGGTTCGGGGACCCCCAGGGGTCCTTGGTGGGGCTCCAGAAAAATGTGTCAATACAGCATCACAATAATTTTAAAGACTTTATCCATTTATACGTTGGCCATAATGAAAAAAAAAACGGATATACAAGCTCACAGCGTGCCATTTCGTACATTATCACACTGGCTGATGTGGATGTCAGTTCATTATTGATGATTATCATAGTTTATATAAACAGCAGTGTTACAGTACAATCCATATTGACAAGATAGAATCCCACTCCTGTCTGTTTTCTGAGTGTTCCTACATTTCTTTTCATGATCAAGCACGGCACACCGGGATGTGGTATATGGCTGTCCTTACATCGACCTATAAGAAGGGTTGCGGTACAGAGGATGCGGTTGTCACACTGGTCCACTTAATTACAAAAGACCTAGATGCAAGAGTGCTGTTTTTAGTCTTCTCCTCAACTTTCAATACAATACAGTCTGATATTCTAGTGTCACAGATGGTACAGGAACCGAATCCATACTTAATTCATTGGTATGCTTCTTTCCTTACTAACAGAGTACAGAGGGTGAAAGTGAAAAGAACCTTCTCCTCAGCATTAACTACTAATGTTGTTGCTCCCCAGGGTATATGTGTTGCATACATGGCTGCTGGGTCGCAAGGAAAATTTCAGTGTGAGCTGATAATAAAGTATTATCGTATGGTATCGTATATCGTATTGTTACAAAGTCCAGAGGCACACCTGGACTGGTCTCATGGGCACTGTGATGGTTACCTGTATTAGGCTATGTGTGTAGTTGGCTATATGTGTTTCACTTAGGTTCTGTGGCTATGAGTTGTGTAGCTGGTCCTTCTCATTTTGTGTGTCTGATTGGCTCCTATAGGACTTTCGGAGCAGTGTGATGGTCAACCAGAGTAATTGGGGAGCACCCATGGGCCCGTGTGCTCACGCCCCTTTAAAAGCCTGTCTCCCGAATCCCTTAGATTTTTGCACCTCA
Source organism: Gymnoscopelus braueri (assembly GCF_963280865.1). NCBI lineage: Eukaryota > Metazoa > Chordata > Actinopteri > Myctophiformes > Myctophidae > Gymnoscopelus > Gymnoscopelus braueri. The sequence continues at coordinate 57,709,895 of NC_137604.1, forward strand.
CCCACTTATGCACCTTTTCCAACATTTATGTTAACCCATTGAGACCGGGAACACATCTGTGTCATGTTTAGATGTCTTTGGGCTATTAAAAAATAGCAGATATACAAGCTCATAGTGCGGCACCGAGTGCCGCGCTATGAGCTTGTAGATCTGCTTTTTTGGGTGAGAAATATCGTGAAAATGTGTGCAAATCTTTGAATGTATATTTTTTAAAGCGAACATTTTGTTCAATTGCTTCTGCGGATTCTACAAATGTCTTCTAGATCCTAAAAGTTGCTATAATTTCAGTGGTTCTCAAACCTTTTCATGTCAAGGGCCCCCAATTATATGTATTTGACCGCGGACTCCCATTTCAAAATATGTTGTTCTAGGTACCCTCCAGAAGCAAAGATTTGAGTTAAAATGTTTGCTTAAAAAAATATATACATTCAAAGATTTGCCCAAATTTTCTAGATTAAAAAAAAAAAAAAAAAAGCAGATCAACAAGCTCGTATATCTGCTATTTTTGAATAGCCAAAGTATAAAATAATTATTAAAGTGGTTCCACAGATGCGTTCCCGGTCTTCATGGGTTAATACATAAAACACTCTCACCCACACTACACAATCCACTCATGCATACACACGCATTACACTACTGACTTCACTGACCTCCACACCTCATGTGTTTATTCCTGGTTTGTTTATTTGGTTTTGCTTATACAAATTATACTCATTTACTTTTTAAACTGTGTCTCCCCTGTTTTTTGTCATGTGCTCTGGTACCCCTGGGCCAGGGTCATAACAGGCACTCAGTGTGGGAGCCATTGCCCAGGTAACATCCCTGCATGGGGCTCAAACGTTTCAGCTCAACTCCTGGCAGCGTTTCAGAAGACACATGCACAGCAGACTGCTCCATTTAACGGCTGTTAGTTCCCGGTGACTAGACGACCCAGTATGTGCAGGATTGTCCTGGTTTCAAAGCTTGGTGTCCCAGAGTCACGACAAACATCTATAAAACACTGAAATGTCCTGGTTTTCAACATTCACCAGTAATTGTGCCGGTTTCAACCACAATTAACTCTTTGACTCGCAGAAATAAAACATAATTTGCCAAACCACTGCCAGCGATTTTTGAGTGTTTTCACTAACCTTTGAAAAAACAAATTCAAAGGACGTACTATTGAATACTTAAGTATATTTAAAAGCAATTACTTTTTTACTCTTACTTGCAACATTTTGATAGAGCCGCTTTTACTTGTAGTGGAGTAAATTTGACCAGGAGTATCTATAAGCCTTTTACTCCACTACATTTAATTGGAAACTTTAGTTACTAGTTACTTTGTAGATTTTGAATATTATTACAAAACATACATTAACAACTTCAAGCCTTTATACTGTACATTTCAGCCATTTGAAAATAGCCGATCTACAAGCAAGCTTGTAGATCTGCTATTTTCAAAAGATTTGTATACATTTTAAAACTTGTGAAATAGGACATTCTGCATAATGAGTACTTTAAGTACATTTTGATACCATACTTTTGTACTTTTACTCAAGTCAATTTTGAATTCCGTAACAGTATTTCTACATTTTAGTATTGATGCTTTTACTTACGTAAGTAAAATATTTGAGTACATTTTCCACCACTGCTGGCCGGTGGGATGATTTATGGCCTAAAAAAAAAGTATTCTTCATGACCATTTATGTGAACACAACATCCACTCTCTTTCCCTTACTGCAGTCTGTGGCGGCCTGCTGTGTGGACAGCCCGTTGTGTGCACTTATAAAACAATAGGCGGCAGTTAACCCCCCGCTGTGTGCAGGAGAACCTACTACCCTGCACCGTATTAGAGCCAAGAGACTCAACCATTAGGCACCTGTCACCAAGTCAAATTGGACATGGCCTCTACTCTGCCACACACTGAAGCAGAGGAGCTGTAAAGGAAGTGGTTCTTGGTAACCAACGGCTCTCATGCCATCGCATGTGGCCTATTTAGGTCAGGAGTCTACAGTGTATCTCCTGTGTTTGCTGTAGAGCAGGGGTACTCAACTACAAATCTTGAGGGTCCACAAATCATTTTTTGAATAAGGCTAGGGTCCGTTTATTTAAGTCGGTCAATCGAGCCAAGCTTATCAAATCGGATCCCCTCCCAACCAACCAATTTAATAAAACTGGGGTGCAGAGCAGCGGCGCACATCTGGGTTGAGAATAGAGGGGATCCCCCGCGCGCGAAGCGTGCGCCCCAAAGTTTTTTTTTTTTTTTTCCTCTAATCTAGCTAATTTGACACTGTGTTATGTTAATTCTTCATTATTCATTACGATGCATAAGTGGGTTCAGGTTCTATTAAATAAGTATTTTTTATTATTTTAACATTTATTTTTATTATTCTAAATTACCTGGTCCAATCTGAAGCTAGGGGGAGACAAATCTCCCCCGTATCCCCCGGGATTTCCGGGAAATATATATCTCTAATATATCTCTCTCTTTTTTTTTTGTCCAGGGTCCACAGGGAGGTGTCCCGCGGTCCGGTCCTGGACCGCGGGACACCTGTTGAGTACCCCTGCTGTAGAGTAAGGCTTGATGTACAAGTGCACAGTGGTGGAATAAGTATACATTTTTATTACTTAAGTAAAAGTACCAATACTGTAACGCAGAAATACTCTGTTACAAGTAAAAGTCCGGAATTCAAAATTTAGTTAGAGTAAAAGTACAAAAGTATTGGCATCAAAATATAAGGTACTTACTAGCTGGGGCTAGTAAGTACCTGCGACATACTAGAGACTGAGGGCCAAGCAGGGAGGCATTGGGTACCATTTTTATGTCTGACTCTGCGGGGGTTTGAACCCAAACCTTCTTCTTCTTCCAATTATGGGCAGAAACTGGGCTATTCACAAACAAGAATCAATGTTTTCCGAGTCGACTTTGATTTCAACTCTTGTTTTTGTTTTTTTTGTGTGTGTTTTATTGCTTAATCGTAACGTGCAAGGCCGCAACAAAATTGTTATGGAAAACTCTACGGCAGCATTCTTGCCTTTCAAATTAAGACCTGGAACGCATCTATGTCACTTTAGATTTCTTTGGCTATTCAAAAATAGCAGATATACAAGCTCATAGCGCGGCACTCTACGAGCTTGTAGATCTGCTATTTTTGAAAAATCGTGAAAAATATTTTTTTAAAGATTTTTTTCAGATTTTTTTTTAGGATTTAGATTTTTTTTAGACGCGGCCTCAGGTCTTAATGGGTTAAATTGAAGTCAGAGGGAAATGAAACTATCCCGGAGCAACCCAGCTCATTTCTCCCCTCTCTTGCAGTCTGTGTGTGACGCTGGTGGAAATATTCACAAGAGGGACACTTGGACAGGTAACAGGACAAAAATGTCACGGCTGAAAAGTGAGTTTCGGAATAATTTCCAGGTTTTCAGTCAGCTCCAGAAGGGAATTGTGCCGGAGCGGAGGAAATAAATGGAGTTCAGAGTGACTCGGCTTTGAAATCTAAATTTGACCGTGTGTGTCTGGACTCATTCTATCAACACTGTAGGACTGATGTACCGCAAGATGACAGGCTTTGACTCCACGAGCCTTTGTGCGTGCGGGACAACATATCTCTGCATGTGAGCAGGCTTTCTCCACAGTGAACATTATTAAAACACATCCAAACTGCGCTTTCAGCTGACACACAGACATCCAGAGGTGGAAAAAGTACTCTCATTTCTTACTTAAGTAAAAGTATCAATACTGCAATGTAGAAATACAAGTTACAAGTAAAAGTCCGGTGTTCAAAATTGACTTGAGTAAAAGTACAAAAGTTTTCAAATGTTTGAAATGTATAAAAATCTTTTGAAAATAGCAGATCTACAAGCTCACAATGCGTCGCATCGCGACACATTGTGAGCTTGTAGATCGGCTATTTTCAAATGGCCGAAATGTATACACGAATCCACGGAGCGGTGCCCTGTAGGTGGCGCTGCCATTGCTGCGGTGTCAAACTCAGTGAGCTTCTGCTGCGGTTCTGTCCGTCTGTTCACGTTACTCTTTACCTGCTTGGCTGTTGGAGCAGCCATAAACTACACAGGTTCATCCCGATTTTCTGTACATCTTTGTAAAGTTAGTGTTAGTAAAAGTTAGTAAAAAGCAGGTAAAAGAGTAACGTGAGCAGTCAGTGACTGCAGCTGACTGACACCGCGCAGCAGCAGCTGATCGAGTCTGACACCGCAGCAATGGCGGCGCCACCTGCAGGGCAGCGCTCCGTGGATTTGTGTATATAGGGCTAATCTATGTTTTGTAATAATAATCAAAATCTACATAGTAACTAGTAACTAAAGTTTTCAAATAATTGTAGTGGAGTAAAAGTACAATATTTGCCTGGAGTGGAGTAGAAGTAAAAGTATTGGAAATTGGATATAGTCAAGTAAAGTACAAATACCTCAAAATTGCCCCTGATTTTGACAATTAACCATTTTCTTCCAAAACTTCCAAACCACTTTCTTCCAAAAACTTTTAAAGAAATGTTCTAGTTGTTTTAAATATCGAAAAGAGCAGATCTACAAGCCCTATATGCGTTGTTGTGCAACATGTTATGAGCTTGCAGATCTGTTATTTTTGCAACATTTTTAAAAATAAATAAGGCTTTAGTGGTTAAAGCCAAGAATGCCAGGTGTCTGGAAGCAGCAAGTGGAAAATGACACTTTAAAAGCACTGTGACATGTACGTAAGCAAAGATGCATTATGACTAATATTGTGATTCATGGGTATATTTATACTTTTCCGTTTGTGTGAATGAGTTCATTTTAAAAGTAATGCTCGCTAGGCGATCTTCTTGATAAGAAGATTACTAAATGTGTAATGTGAAACACCCAGTTTGTACTGTAGTTATAGCAGAGACCCAGAAGAAACATTGAAGCGGGTTGAAGAAATTAAGGCGAGGAAAGCTGTGGGAGCACCACTGATCCGGCCCGCATTAAGTCTGCATTAAGTAGCATTTTAACAATCCAGGCTGTGACCTAAAATGAATTTGACACCTTGCTCTAATCCCTCCCTATAATCTTTCTTGCTTCTCTGCCTTATTAAAGAAGAAATACTGTGGCTGCCTAGTGCCTACGCTCCTTTATAGTAATAAATAAAACATGCATTTGTCCTTTTTTAAATTCAATTGGCATTGAACAACAACAAAACATCTCAAAGACTCCAAAGTCATATTCAACAAAGGTGGGAGGAAAAAGGAAAAAAAGGGGGGAAATCTGCACTCCTCTCGCGCCCGCAGGAGAAGTGATTGATGTGACACCGAGAGGCAGCGATGCCAATTGTCCCCACAAGACCTGGCAACTTTGGGCGAAAGAAACACCTGCTTAACAATGATTGATTGGTCGGCACACGGCTGTCACAGGATTTGAACTGATATAATTGGAGACTTTGGAGACGAGCGTTTGCCTCGGGAGAGTGTTCACGCACCCATCACAATGACAGCATGGAGGCTTTGCAGGTATGCCATTGTTACACAAACAAGGCCATGTTGTACCTGCGACGACACTGTAAACAGAACGGCGGGACATTTCTTGGTGACATCTACATTTGTAAAAAAAAGGGATGTTTGGCATAAACGCAGAGGAAGATCCCTGTTAGGTTGAAACGCTCTGACCGTGGAGAGGCAAATAAAACTATGTGGAAAAAGGACAAATACTGCTGTGTGCTGGCTGTTTTCTCATTTTCAAGTTAACCCGTTAAGACCGGGAACGCATCTTTGTGTCATTTCTTTGGCTATTAAAAAATAGCAGATCTACAAGCTCATAGCGCGGGACTCGGTGCCGCGCTATGAGCTTGTAGATCTGCATTTTTGAATTTTTGCAAATCTTTGAATATATATTTTGTGAACATTTGTACTCAAATCTACAAATGTCTTCTAAATCAGTTTTTAAAAAGTAAAACCCCATTGTTGCTATAATATCAGTGGTTCTCAAACTTTTTCATGTCAAGAACCACCCAAAATGATATGGACCCCCATCTCAAAATATTTTGTTCCAGGGACCCCCCAGAAGCAAAGATTTGAGTTAAAAATATATTCAAAGATTTGCAAAAAAAATCACAATTTAAAAAAAAAATAGCAGATCTACAAGTTCATAGTGCGGCGCTGAATATCTGCTATTTTTGAATAGCCAAATAAATTTAAAATGGCAGAGACGCGTTCCGGATTGAATGGATTAAAAAAAGGCGACATTCACAGCATACTCCTCCTGTAGACTTCCCGAAGACGGGGCGAGCACTGAAGTAAGAAGAAGTATCTCGCTCTCTTGATCGAAAATAGCGCGCCCTGTATAGCATAAATAAACTAGACTTGTAAATTATTCTTTCAACTATACTGCTGCTTTTAGACGTATACAGTCTGTCCCAAAATGCCCACGGCATGCACAGGGCATGGCAGATAGCATTTTGATGTTATCTTTGACTTATTCTACACTGCTAGTGTAGAGAGAGAGGAGAGATGTCAGCTCAGTCAAGTATGCAGAGAGAGAGAGAGCAGCCTTTCGCTGAAGACTGGGCCTGCATGCCATTTTATTTTCTACACTTTTAAGTCATAAATAATGCATGTGATTGACTTCCTGCTCCCAACGCTTTAGCGAGGAAAGAGCTCTCAGTGGATGCAGCCCAGCGGTTGCTGCCTATATCAATTAAAATATGTTGTTATCGCATATTGAGCAGTGATCCGTCCACGTCCGCTCTATCCGTTTGGATTCACTCGAACCCTAGGGTAATTTGGGTCAAGTTATGTGCATTCCTATACGCTGGTTAAGCCATTAAGACCGGGAACGCGTCTCTGTCATTTTTTGATTTCTTTGGGCTATTCAAAAAGATATAGCAGATATACAAGCTCATAGCGCTATTTTTGAAAAATCGTGAAAAATGATGACACAGATGCGTTCCCGGTCTAAATGGGTTAACATGTCCAGCTGCCAGCTGGGCAATCAAGGCGGGCTAATAAACTCACCGAAAGCACCGCCAGCTGCGAATCCGAAGGGGGGCATAAGTGGGAAAATGATGACACGCGGTAGCAAACCATACACAGTCAGAATCCATAGTGTTGATTCCACTCCGAGGAGAGTAAATTGGTTCCATCTGTGCACTCTTCAGTTAAATTAGCGCCGAGGATTTGGAACGTGTATGATGCTGATGATGACAGCCCATAGAAACACTGTGCAAGCAAAATGCAAAAAAAAAGTTGAATGTGGGGATTATTAGTGTTGTGTGGAGTCATGCATATCAATGACTGGCACCGCACTAGGCTATTAATAGGCCAACATCTTCAGATCATCTCTACAGATTAAAAATAAAACAGAAAGAAGAAAAGCCAAGGTTGCATATATTATTCAAGTTTAAAGCTGTGTAATCCGTGACTTTCATGTCCTCTCTGGGATTTGAACCCCGGCCTCCTGGATGAGAGACCAAATTTCTACAATGTAACTAGTAACTAAGTTTTCAAATACATGTAGTGGAGTAAAAATACAATATTTGGATCAGAGATGTAGTGGAGTAGAAGTAAAAGTGTTGGAAATTGGAAATACTCAAGTAAAGTAAAATACCTCAAAATTATACTTAAGTACAGTACTTGAGTAAATGTACTTAGTTGCTTTCCACCACTGCTTACAATGCAAACTGGTTAAAATAACATTCGGTTACGTTGTAACCATATATTGTTCTCTGAGTGAAGAAACTATCTCTCCACCCACACACATTATTACATACAGTACGTATGTGTGTGGGGGGTCATTCCCCATGCATTATGTAATGTGTTGGGTGGAGAGATAGTCTCCATACGATAGAGAACATTTTATTCATCAAAATAAGTAGGAGACCTGATATGTAAATCAAACATAAATACTGCATGCATGGTTGACTCACTTTAGGATTCCGCTCCCCCACACTGCGTATGAGCGTGTGTGTGTGTGTGTGTGTGTGTGTGTTGGTGTGTGCGAGCGTGTGTGTGTGTGTGTGTGTGTGTGTGTGTGTGTGTGTGTGTGTGTGTGTGTGTGTGTGTGTGTGTGTGTGTGTGTGTGTGTGTGTGTGTGTGTGTGTGTGTGTGTGTGTGTGTGTGTGTGTGTGATCTGCCCTTCCATCATATCATTTCGACCTCTAATTCGATTTTCTACCATATGCTGAGCAAAAAAAAAGCCCCATGGCCTGACAGGAAAATATCTGTTCCAGCATCTCTAATGAAGGCAGCGAGGCACGTTCAAGATGCAAAAAGAAAATTAGATGAAAAAGTATGAGTCAAGAGCTTGTATTGTGTCAAATTCACAGGCTGTATAACAGCAGCCTCCCGAGCGCATTACTCAACTTGCTAAACAGCGAGCATAAAAGAGACATTGATCTGATCGCGGTTTATAGCCTGAGTTTAGTTTTTTGGACCACTCAGTTAAATCATATCTCCCTGTCTTGGTTTCTTGGGAAATGAAAAAAAGATTTAATCTCTGCCCTTGATTGCCAAGATAACAAAACACAATTGTGAAATAGTTGTGAAAACGTGACCACAATTCTACACATATCCACCAGACTAACGGTAGCTCACAGGTTAGGTTCTTGGCACAATCTGGGAACCGGTTCTGTAAAAAGAAAAAAAAAAAAACTGGGGGAAATATATATCCTCGGGTTTCCAGTGTACCATTATAGGCCTTGTGTGAATTATGGCCATCACTTCCTGCTGTCATTCATTCAGTTCAATTGAGTGATTTGTGCCAGTCAATAATAACGTGGGAACACAACCTGACAGAAATAAAAAGGATCAAATTAGTCTGCCTACTTCCCTACCACCCCCCCCCACATCCCTCCCACACATACAAACCCACATACATAAAGGACAGCACAGATAAAACATAATAAAAAATAAAGAAGAAAATAAAAGGAACAGCAAGAAGAGACAAATCTACTGTATAGACATTATAGTTAACCTAGCCTCGATCTCCAGGCTTTTATTTTTTATTTTTTCAAAAATAAGAGCCTGGACCAGCCTGTTGACGTTCCTGGCATAGGAAGTGTTTCATTTCCCCAACCAACCAGAGTGCAGTGGGCGTCGCTCCAAATGTTGTAACGTCAGGGCTCTCAATGCTACACATTGGGGAGGAGGAGGGGCGCGGGGTGGGGCGGGGGCTGACGGACAGATTGATGAACCAATGGGATCCAACGGAAATTTTCTCCAGGGATTTTGAACCCGCCCCTCTAGACCAGATATGAGACACGCTAGGGCAGTTTATAGTTAACCTGACTCCGCCAGATGGAAGAAGCTTGCGTCACATTTGTTTCACAGGCTATACTTCCATCTGGGACCTCGGTAGCACAATCGATGAAGGGGCACATCGATGGCGTCACATCCGGTCTCGCCAAGATCCCGCCCCTAGCAGCCGCTGATTGGTTCGCACACGCATGCAGCGGTGCAGAGTAGCCCTACTCTCTGAGCGGTCCCAGATGGAGGCTGTATTGTGAACCTGTGAAGTCAATACCGCCCCCATCTAGCGGAGTCAGGTTACATTATAGTAGCATCAAGAAATAATAGATCTAGACCGAGATAAGCTGTAGATAACAACCTATGACATCTCTGATACAGGGAGGCATAATGTTTCCATATAATCCAAATAACGTTGACAAATCTTCAAGAATGTGTCAAACCCATTTCTTAAAAGATAAGTAATCTTCTCAAGAGGAACGCAACTGTTCATTTCTGAGAACCATCTGGTAATGAGGAGGGGGGAGTCAAACTTCCATGTTATTGCAATACATTTCCTAGCAACTGCAAGTGCCACCTCTATCATCCTATAATTTTACAAAGCTCTGTGCGTACGTGCGTCTGTGCCCAAAATCTCTTCTTGCCGGTTCTCCTCAGTGGCTGGAGCAATTGATCTGCATTTGCCATTGACCATTACCATGTGCACGGAACACAGAAGCCCGTTTTTCGCTTTCCCCAAATATGTCAGCTGTTTATTAGCGTTTTTGTGTTCGCTGGCTCCCGGGTAGCCAAATCATGTGCGTGAAACAAGCGCCGGTGTTGCCATATCCGTGAAACAAGCGTGGGTGCTCATATCCCCCGACGGGTATGGTCTAGTAAATTTAATTTTAGTGTTTTCTTAGATTTGCACTGATAGCAGTGAAATTGCCTAAGAGGCAAACTTCAGGGTCTAACGCGAAGGGAGCCTCTGTAATTTTTGCCAGTGTATCACAGCTGTAGCCTAACTAATGTGACACCTGAATCTCTGCATGGGAGATTACATGGTGCTTACTGAGTCACTTCAGCTCTTGATAATAAGCGTTGATCATTAATTTGAATCAGCTGTGTGGAGGGAGATCTTGTAGGGAAAGTAGGCAAGTAGGATTAAATGTGTTCTACTGCTATCCCACAAAAATGTGGAATGCCCTACCAACAGTCAGAAAAAAAAATGTAATCCTTACTCTCCTTCAAAACCGCTCTAAAAGAGCACTTATAGGTGGCTGCAATTCGGAACTGGCCCCTGCAAAAAGTCAAAGCCTAGAGTCTTTGCAAACTGTTAATAAAGTATTCAAATTCAATCTGTCAATCAAAACACATGTTTTTAAAGTAATACTAGGTAGCTTTTTAAAAAAAACTAAAGTTAAATTGTATATCTTTTGTGAGTGGCAACACCCACTCCATGAATTTCACCCCCGAAAGCCTTTTCTATTATATTTTCTATTGAAACGGTGGCGGGCCGAAAATGACGTCATCCGGCAGGAAAACAGAAAAGGAAATGCACCGGTTTCCTGTTTGGCCAGAAACTACCACACCGGTTTCCTGGTTGGCCAGAAACTACCACACCGGTTTCCTGTTTGGCCAGGAACTACCGTGCTAATAACAAAAAGGAATCTCACACTGTTTTTAAAACATTGTAGGATTTGAAGATGGAAAAACAACAGCAAAAGAAAACACAGCTCACGGTAACTAAAGCTCCACTGGCTAAGAGAAACGATCCACAGATAGTATAAAACTATTAAAAGAACGCTTTTTGAAACGCTTCCGTCTTCCGGTGAAAACAAATAGAATTCTGGGTAATGCAGGAATAAACGAACGACCTGCAGTGACGGTAATGACCAGCAGAGGCTGCTAAAAATCGTTATTTGTGGACCTGCCTTGTATTACTTTAAAGGGGTAGTTCACCCCCCAAATAACTTTTTTTCTATTGATTACTCACCCCATGGAGCCTTGAATTCATGGATATTTATTTGTTTTTGTCGCATTCCTTCCTTTATTATTTGATTATAATAAATTTAGCCCCATTGATTCCGGTAGGAGACACAAATGCATTTGTGTCTCCTACCGGCACATTTATTATAATCAAATTATTGGCTTATGTGACAAAAACAAAAACATATCTATGAATTCAAGGCTCCAGATGGTCAGTAATCAATAGAAAAAAAGTTATTTTGGGGGTGAACTACCCCTTTAAGGCAGTGGTGCTGACAGATTCAGCTGTCACAGAATGTACAGAATGTGTCTTGAGAGATTAGCTCTGGCAGAGTGTATATGGACAGAGTCTAACAAAGTCAAAAGTTGTATTAACACCGTAATTCACATAAAATGCCATGCCGTCTCTTCCGTTATCTGTCGCAGACGCCGTGGAGAGACTTATTATTAGGTTATTAGTTATGCCGTTAGAAGCCTCTCTTGTAATTTGAATTCCTAAAAAAAACACCCAATTCACAATCCTACACCTTGCAGTTGAGAACTGCAAGTCCCATGAGGCATTCTTTGCTGAAGCGTTTCGGCGATGCAACCTGTCTTTCTTTTTTCTTTCCCCACACATCACCATAGTTTCACACAGAGCAGCTTCATCGGAACTAAGCACAAAGTATTCTTGAATATAATCGCAGAAGGACACACAACAAATAATAACGCTATAGCCTGATTACAGTTTTTGGGATAGCTATGCATACACAGTGGTGGAAAAGTACTCAAATTCTTTAAAAGTACCAATACTGCAATATAGAAATACTCTGTTACAAGTAAAAGTCCAGAATAAAAAAATTACTTGAGTGAAAGTACAAAAGTATTGGCATCAAAATGTACTTAAAAAAACGATGCGACGCGTTGTGAGCTTGTAGATCGACTATTTTCAAATAGCCTATATATAAAATAGGGCTAAAGTAGTTAATGTATGTATCATAATATAATAATTTTTATCTGAAAAGTAACTAGTAACTAAAGTTTTCAAATAATTGTAGTGGAGTAAAAGTACAATATTTGCCTCTGAGATGTAGTGGAGTAGAAGTAAAAGTATTGGAAATTGGAAATACTCAAGTAAAGTACAAATACCTTAAAAAAAAAAAAAAAGTACAGTACTTTAGTAAATGTACTTAGTTATGTTCCACCACTGTGCATACATAATAATTATGTAATGTATGAGTAATATCGTCTCTGTCGGGTGGAAACCTCATACTGTATGTCCCAAAACTGTTAATAAACTGTTCAAATTCAAAAGTATAGCAAAGGTAGCAGATCTACAAGCTAAAAACGCGTCGCTTGTAGATCTGCTACTTTTGAAGCTTTTGGTGTGACGCTGTAATATGATCAAGTAGGGCGTTCATTCACGAAAAAACACAAAAAGTTAGACTACGGAGATAAGAGGTTTCTGCCCGACAGCAACGATACGTCATGCCACCACCATTATAGCATTGTTGTCATCAGTGGTGGAAAGTAACTAAGTACATTTACTTAAGTACTGTACTTAAGTACAAATTTGTGGTATTTGTACTTTACTTGAGTATTTCCCATTTCCAATACTTTTACTTCTACTCCACTACATTTCAGAGGCAAATATTGTACTTTTACTCCACTAGAATTATTTGAAAACTTTAGTTACTAGTTACTTTGCAGATATAAATCATTACATTATAAAACATACATTAACCACTTTAGCCCTATTTTATACCTAGGCTATTTGAAAATAGCCGATCTACAAGCTCGCGACACGTTGTGAGCTTGTAGATCTGCTATTTTCAAACATTTTAGTACTTTTACTTTTGGTACTTTAAGTATATTATGATAGCAATACTGTTGTACTTTTACTCAAGTAACATTTTGAACACAGGCCTTTTACTTGTAACAGAGTATTTTTATATTGTGGTATTGCTACTTTTACTTAAGTAAAATATCTGAGTACTTTTTCCACCACTGATTGTTGTCATCATCACGATCTTCGTGAGCAACCCTAATGAGCAACCCAAATGATGAGTCAAATGAGTCATCATTTGAATCATCACTATTATCATCACTATTATCATAATGTTTTGTTGATGCTGTTGCCATAATCGTGACCAACAAACAACACAGAGCAGAACGAGGCTGGAAATCCCTAGTGTCTTATTGTCTGGCTCCCTTTGGTCTGTATTATGTTGTGTGTATGTATATATACAGCAGTGGTTCACAAAGTGGGGTCCGTGGACCCCCCCAGGGGTCCTTGAGGAGGGGGTTCTAGGGGTCCCCAGGCATAATTATTGATACAGCAGTTATAAGAACCAAATCGACCCTTATGTGCAGGGGTGGGCTGCTGGTGGAGCCTACTGAGCACAGTTCCACTAGCTTTGAAGCTGCACGCACGCACGCACGCACATGCACCGTTCACAGTTTTCGCACCTCGCTAACAAAACCTGCCGATTGACGCTGAGTGTCACAGCTTGGACGAACAGGAATGACCGACCTGGCAGGATGCATATCAAAGCTCCATTGTGTGACCTTGCTAAGTAGCCCTGTTAGGTGTCAGATGTTCTGTCTGAAGCAGTCAAAAGAGTTGGATAACAGTGGCTGGTGGATTCATTAACTAAATCAATTACAGAGGTGACGTGAGATAAATGCATGATTATATTAACCCATTAAGACCTGGAACGCATCTGTGTCACTTTAGATTTATTTGGCTATTCAAAAATAGCATACAATAGCATATACAATAGCATACAAGCTATAGCGCGGCACCGAGTGCCGAGCTATGAGCTTGTATATCTGCTATTTTTGAAAAATCTTGAAAAAAAAATCTTGAGATTTTTTTCAAAAAACTGTTAGGATTTAGAAAACATTTTAAAGAATTGCCTCAGGTCTTAAAGGGTTAACAGTAAAGTTTCTCCATTATGCAAGTAAATAGAGTAAAATAGATATAGATATAGAGTATATTGTGGGTTAATAAATAGGCCTAAAGAGATTTCAATCGGCGATCACTCACTTTCACGAGTGCGAGCATGTGCGTGCGATGTAGTGCTCCACTAGCTGAAGAATCCACAGCACATCCCTGCCTTATGTGTCTGTAACTCTGAGAGCTTACAAATGGAAAAGCTTGTGCACGTATAGATCTGCCGATCAATAAAGTTAACAGTTTTTATGAGGTTTCCACCCGATAGAGACGATACACGTACACAGTACATTGTAAGCTTGTAAAAACCGACACTGGCTCAGGAGGCAGAGTGGTGGTACAGTACCTTGCATGGTTGCTGTGTGAATTTGTGAAGGAATGTGTGTGTGGA
>NC_137604.1:57729379-57739379 GCF_963280865.1 Gymnoscopelus braueri
TGGCTGGATGTGTTTGGGGACTGGGGAGGAGGGAGTCCATTTTCATGTTGCACCTGGTGACCCCTAGGCCGGTTCGTAACCAGATCTACAAGCTCACAATGCATCACAGCTTGTAAATCTGCTACTGTCGTTATGTATCGCAAAACTAATTTCATAGAACTGGAGTGGTTGACTGTTTACCCATACAGTCTGTGTTTTCCATCTCGCTTATCAGTTATAAATCAAATAATGTCATTACTTTTTCAAACAAATAATCCCACCTGCCGAATCAATATCTCATCAATCTTTTAATGATGTCTCAGCCAAGGTTATTATAGTTTTGAAATTACCATTCGATTTGTTTTGTTTTAATTTGATTTCATTTCGTTTTCAATTTCAGTTAGTTTTAATTGGTTTTTAAAGTGGGTTTGCTAGTTTAGTGAAGTTTTTATTTTGTGCATGTGTTTATTTTTTATTTGTTTAGTTTTTGTATTGTTTTTTTTGAATTGCCATATGTTGTAGTCTACTGGCAGTAGAAAGGGAAGGTCAGCCTCAAGCTCAATGCCAAGAAAACAAAGGTAATGGCAGTTAACACGGAGGACAAAACCATTGCCACTGCTGATGGGAGGGTGCTCGAGGTAGTCAAGGACTTAAAATATCTCTGGGCCTGGACTGCTTCAATGGAACATGAGCTGAAGGTCTGGAGGACACTACCTGGAATGCCCTGCCCATGAGGAAAGTGTGGATATCTGACATGGGAGAAGACCTCAAGAGGCGGCTGTTCGCAGCTACAGTGGAGTCAGTGCAGCTGTATGGTGGCGAGACATGGACACTCACATCACAGCAGGTAAAGGCCCTGGACGGTGTCTACACAATAATGCTACAAATGGCACCAGGTGTCACATGGGAGGACCATGGGAGGATCAAAAACGTGGACCCCTACAGGGGCCTCCCACAGGTCACAAACAAGGTCAGAGAGAGATGGATGAGGTTTGATGGGCAATGTGTCAGGCACCCGTACTGGTGGCAAGCAAAGTGACAGTGTGGGAGCCAACAGAACAAGGCACAGCTATAGACGAATCCACAGAGCGCTCCCCTGGCACAATCATAACTAGTGGTGGTACTCTGTTACAACTTAAGTAAAAGTCCGGAATACAAAAATTACTTAAAGGAGAATTTTGGAATAAGTTTTTCTTACCTTTTCTATGATGTTATGATATCTTAGGATGAATGGTACAGTAGAAACATTTCACAACTCCATCCCAGGTCCGCCACAGCTTAAAACGTGCGCGGATCATATATTTTAATAGCTTTTTTTAAAAAAAAAATTATCTGACGTTCATAGAGACAGAACACTATGCAACCAAAAGAAATAAAAAAAAATAAAAAAATCTAAGTCTCGCTAGACGAGATTGAAATCTTGAGATTTCAAACTCGTCTAGTGAGACTTCTGTCTTTTTGTTTTGTTTTGTTTTTTTTGGACAGTGTTCTGTCACTATGAACGTCAGATCTAAAAAAGCTATTAAAATATGTGATCTAACGCAAGGCCTATCCGCGCACGTTTTAAGCTGTGGCGGACCCAGGATGGAGTTATGAAAGATTTCTACTGTACCATTCATCCTAAGATATCATAACATCATAGAAAAGGTAAGAAAAACTTAGTCCAAAATTCTCCTTTAAGTAAAAGTACAAAATAATTGGTATCAAAATGTACTTAAAGTACCAAAAGTAAAAGTACTCAAATGTTTGAAAATAGCCTAGGTATAAAATAGTGATAAAGTGGTTAATCTATGTTTAGCACATTGCGTGCCAATGGCGTAGTTCTACACGAACCAAAATAATTGCGCAGCGTGCCAGTCGCGTAGTTCTACGAGAAGTGGTCTTATTTTCTCTTTTTTTTCTCGCAGTGACACATTTCATTGTAGGCCTCCCTCGCCGTGACACATTTCATTGTAGCACACCCGGATATGGAAATATCCGTATCCGGAGATTTTCGTTCCCATCCGCCGCCGCTCTAAATCTTCCCCTAATCCGCCATTATCTCTGAGTTTTTTTCCTCCTCGCTGAACGCTGTTTAACAGAAACCGCGACTACTGCAAAATGGAATGTCGCCGATTGAAACGGTCTTCTCTGGGCCACTCACACAGCTACCCTGTGTGTCTACAAACAGTTTAACGTGCGATCTTAAGGTATTTAGCAAGGTCTGTGGCGATGTGAAAAAAACAAAAAAACAACAATAAATCGCTGGCACTGGCGAGTACATTATGATGTTAAACTCTGGCGTGGAATGTGTTAATAATGTAATAATTTATATCTGCAAAGTAACTAGTAACTAAAGTTTTCAAATAATTGTAGTGGAGTAAAAGTACAATATTTGCCTCTGAGATGTACTGGAGTAGAAGTAAAAGTATAGAAAAGTATTGGAAATACTCCAGTAAAGTAAAAGTACCTAAAAATTGTACTTAAGTACAGTACGTGAGTAAATGTACTTAGTTACTTTACACCCCTGATCATAACTGCGGTGTCAGAATCCACACCGCAGCAGGAGTCTGACACTGCAGCGCTCTGTGGATTCGTTGATAGGAAGGGAAAGAGGGGCGCCGCCTTTGTAGACACACTGCAGCGTGACAGTGGAGCTAGCAAAATGTGGATGATTAAAAAACAAAACAAAACAGAAACCCATACACCACATTAAAGTAGACATCCATCCATGGTGTCAGGCTGGCATCATCATCACTCTGCACGTTCACCATAGTGAAACATGCCATGATAGCGTGGATGGGCTGCATAAGTGAACCCTATTATTATCCCTATTCTGGGTGCTAACATTTGATGACAATAGCATTGCATCAGTGAGCTTGCAGATTGGCTATTTTCACGAAGATATTTAGTGTCGAGCAAAAACAGGAGGGCGCTAACTAAGTACGGGGTTGTCACGCCCGTCGCCCAGCCTAGGGGGAAAACCAAGTGCGACACAGAAGGTCAACATGAATTAATCCGTTTTCCTTTAATGCACACAATGTGTGACAATTTAACAATTACCTCAGGATGGAGGAGTATAGGCCTATTCAACAACAAACAAACCAAGAGCCAGAAATAAAAAACCTCACCTAACAAAAGAAAAGCAACGAGAATACAAATAACTACCCTCTCTATAAACTTAAATAAAGGCAAACAACGAAATGTTGAAAACACCAGCTATAGAGCACCGAAGTCTGACGTAATTTAAGCATCCTACCTGGGTCGCGTTTTTTCCCCCCCATTCTGAATTCCCATAGACGTGCTTAATATCGCTTCAAATAAGAACTGTGTTCCAAAAATACGGTTGGACTCTGGGTATGGATATGAAGCATCAACTGACGGTGAGAAAACGCTAATGTTACTTCTGCCAAATTAGTTACATTTTCGCCAGAAACACACTGTATCCAATACAGTATGAGTGACGGACTATCATAACCGATACAAAGCCACCTCCCTGACAATATCGCCGAGACAGTTTTTGGACCACAATTCTCATATGAGACGATTCTAAGATGACCCAATGT
The DNA here is from genome assembly GCF_963280865.1 of Gymnoscopelus braueri. Lineage (NCBI taxonomy): Eukaryota > Metazoa > Chordata > Actinopteri > Myctophiformes > Myctophidae > Gymnoscopelus > Gymnoscopelus braueri. The sequence goes on from NC_137604.1 coordinate 57,732,904, forward strand.
TATTCTCCATAGAGAAATGACTTCCGCTACCCAGCGGATGAACGAGTGACGTCAGGACTTCTGTGCTCTACATCCGATTGATTTAGTTATACTGTGGCTCCTCAACGTGACAGAAGAACTGCAGTTGGAAATTGGATTCACAGATACTGGAATCTATACAAATGTATGGGGACGTTCAATTCATTCATCTCACCATGCATGCAATAATTGAATGGTGGAATGTTTAATTCCCTCCATATTGCATTTTCACTTCACAGAACTAAATGAAATGACATTTTTACAATGACTTTGATGTCTGCTGCTTTTCTAATCTGCCCGGCTGGTGTTTTTGAAATGTCACACAGTGTTTGAGACTGACGAAAACTTAATTCCTACTGAAACACTCAAAACGAATTATCTCAATATGTTAATTTTTGTGTGCATCTACTATTGGTCTTGTCTAAACTGAACTAATAAAGTTGTGTCCCTCTACTTCCATATAGAAAGGTTCTTACCAGAAGCCTTGTAAGGATTCTTCAATGTGCTATATAGGAAAAATTCTAAGTCAAAGACAACTAGCTTTATTTAAATGATACATTTATACATCGTCTCTGTCGGGTGGAAACCTCATGTCCATAACTGTTACTTTCTGGACATTTTGGCGACATTCTGGCGTTTCGAGCTTGTAGATCTGCTACTTTTGATGCTTTTGTGTGACGCTGTAGTATGATCAAGTAGGCCGTTAATTTACGAGTTAATATTAATATATAATATTATATATATATATATGCTCAGAAGCATGTGAATTGGATATTATGAGGCCTTATTTTCAAGGCTTCTTACTTGACTAACTCTCTCTCTCACACACACACACACACAGTCCCACATCAGCCATTCTCAGTTCCGCTGCTTCGCTGGGGTACAGGGCCAGCCAGCCAGCCGGCTGTTCCCCCTCCACACCTCCTCCAGTCACCAGAGGATATACCAGACCAGCCGCCGGCTTTAGAACGGAAGAGTGAGAGACACGTGAATGAGAGAGGACAGAGGAGGAGAGAATGAGAGAGGAGGAGGAGGAGAGAATGGGAGAGGACAGAGAGAGATGACAACGGAGCTGGTGTTCACAGTAAGAGAGGAGAGACATGGGGAGAAAGGAGGAGTGAGACATTGTGCCAGGAGGAGACATATGTGAAATACAGAGGAGGTATAGTGTATAATTCAAAAATAATTTGAAGTGAGGAGAGGAGAGGAGAGGAGAGGAGAGGAGAGGAGAGGAGAGGAGAGGGGAAAGGATGACAGATTGTTGTATGTTCTGCCAGTGACAGCAGTGAAGTCACCTGAGGATTGGTTTTAAATATTAAAGGAGTCCCCGGGCAGAGGACCTGGTCAAATGGCCCGTACAGCTATGGGACATGTCCCCCAGGACAAGCACACAAAGACAGACAGACACAAAGGGACGCGGCCGGACATGCACATGCAACCACGCACACGCACACGCACACGCACACGCACACACACACACACACGCACACACACACACCTACATCTGCACAGAGACAGGAAAGTGATACACTCACTCAGGCACACAAATTTGCGCACAGACATTCAAGCATAGCTCATGAATAGTCATGAACATATACACGCACACACCCGCACACGCACACACACACACACACACACACACACACACACAGAAATAGGTACAGTATAGCCTGTATGAAGGCTAACATCCCACCACAGTGGTGGGGCAGCCGCAGAGCAGAAAGAAGAACATCGCGCATGTTTAATTCACAACCTTCCATTTCAGCATGTTCATGTTCTATCCTACAACACTGTGACCCCGGCCCACAACCACCACTCATACCGCCCACCCACCCACTCAACCGCCCACACACACACACACACACACACACACACACACACACACACACACACACACACACACACACACACACACACACACACACACACACACACACACACACACGTTCGAAGTTAACAGAAGCCTAGGACAGGGGTGGGTGGGGGGGGGGGGAGCGGGGACATGAACAACGCTCCTTATTTCCCCAAAGCGCTCCTCGTGTACATGGAAGTATGTCATTCTAAAGTAACCCTGCTCCCCCACCTGGACCCTAGGGGGTCCACGATGAAGCCCCCTCCCCTCACACTATCCCCACCACCCACCTCCCCAACCTTTACCTTTTGCTCTTTCCAGATCCACCACCGTCCTCCTAACCCCGCCTCCACAACCTTTTCACAGTCCAGCAACCCATACCTCCTAGTCTGTTAAACACTGTTGCCCACAGAGAGAGAGAGAGAGAGAGAGAGAGAGAGAGAGAGAGAGAGAGAGAGAGAGAGAGAGAGAGAGAGAGAGAGAGAGAGAGAGAGAGAGAGAGAGGGGAGAGAGGGGGAGAGCGGGGGGGAGTTGGAGGGAGAAGAAAATGGGAGGGAGAGAGAGGGGGGAGAGGGGGGGAAAGAGAGTTGGAGGGGCGAAGAAAAGGGGAGGGAGAGAGATATAGAAGAGAGAGACAAGGAGAGAGGGCGGGAGAGAGAGTTGGAGAAGAAAAGGGGAGGGAAAGAGAGAGAGAAGAAAGAGAGAGTTGGAGAGAGATAGAAGGAGAGAGAGGGCGAGAGAGTTGGAGAGAGAAGAAAAGGGGGGAAAGAGAGAGAGGAGAGAGAAGGAGAGAGAGGGGGGGGAGAGAGTTGGAGGGAGTAGAAAAGGGGAGGGAAAGGGAGAGAGAGGGAGAGAGAGATAAGAGAGAGAAGGAGAAAGAGTTGGAGGGAGAAGAAAGGGGGAATACAAGAGAGAGAGGGAGAGAGAAGAGAGCGTTGGAGAGAAGAAAAGGGGAGAGAGAGATGAGAGAGAGAGATGATTTCTCAGGGGATTGGTCCAGGTGAGATGAGAGCCTGATTGAAAGGATTAATCGGCCCGCCTTAAAGAAACAATAGAAGAAACAATAGCTTCACAGGATCCACCTGGAGTCTCACAGAGGAGGGTTCAGCATGCTGAGAGATCTTTTGATTTCACTACAGATGATCCGATTGGGACGCGATTATAGTTGTGAACATACATGCCACCCACTGTCTCTGTCACACACACAATTGTACTTAAGCACAGTGCTTAAGTAAACGTACTTAGTTACTTTCCACCACTGACTTTGGCACACACACAAACATCTACTCTGGCACACACACACACACACACAGTGTAGGCAACAAACAGACAAACCAACAAACAAACAAACAAACAGGGCTCGGTCCCCGGCCAATAGAGATCAAAGTATTCATTTTGAATCGCATTCAAAAAAACGAAGTCTGCTTATGCATGTATAATATCCTTATTTATTTATATACGTATATACACAGTCACTGCGTTTCTCTTTTCTTGCATGAAACACTCAATTATTTCTCTCTTCACCCTTAGCACAGCAATTTACCCTCTTCCACATTATGCATGAGCGCACACACACACACGCACACACGCACACACGCACACACGCACACGCACACGCACACGCACACACACACACACACACACACACACCCCATGTTAATTTATCCATTTGTATCTCCAAGGATGTACAAGATAATTTAACCAAATGGACTCCTTACGGGTCCATTGGGTTACATGTACACACGCTCAGAGCTCAAGTAACACTGAGGATTTTGCTGTGTGTACTGTGTACCAGGGGGTGAATTCTGGTGTAGTCCCACCAGTCTTTTGAGCGGAAGTGTGTGCACGCTCATGCACCGGTGTGCGCGTGTGCGCGCGAGACTGCGTTCCCACACTACCGTCTGTCACACTGCTACAGTACATGTATGACAGCCCAAGGGTTCCCAAACTGTTCAGGCTGCGACCCCCCCAAAATAATCATATTTGGACTGGGGAGTGGGGACCCCTCACCCTGACAAGCACTTGGAATTTGTAGGCATTACAATTTACATTTAGATTGACTCGGTTCTACAGATAAATATTGTGGAAATAGCCGAACTGGAAATAGCCAATTGGATATCATTGGTCATCTGACCAGTTTCATTGGATTTCATTGGATCAAATCGACAGGAAGGGGAAAACACACAGCCTAGGAAACAGGTGAATACATTGGCAAGATCACGTCAGTACTGAAGACCTGCTAGAAATAGCTGAGATGAAGCCGCTGAGTGAAGCCAAGAAGATGGAAGATGATTGGACACATGCTACGGCAGGACCACAACGACGACTAGGGCTGTCACGATTACAAATTTAAGTTGACGATTAATTATCACTCAAATAATTGCGATTAACGATTTAATTGCGTTTCTGTCGTTGAAAATTAATGGAACATTATGAATAAAAATTACATTTCTGTTTGGCTTTTAGCTTTCGTAAACAAAAGTTGCACAGGGCAGATATGACAAATAACAAATATTTAATTACTTTATACTTAAATAGCCGATCTATAAGCTCAAAACGCGTCGCGTTTTGAGCTTATAGATCTGCTATTTCCACTATTCTTGATTTTTTTTAAAAATATCTGACATTTAACATGGAATTGATTATGACGATTATGCAAAAATAATTGTGATTATATAAAATAATTGCGATTAGACGATTATGTAATAATTATTGTGCCTAACAACGACTGCAACATAGTAATGACCTGGGCACCAGAAGGGAAAAGAAGAACAGGCAGACCAAAGACCACCTGGAGGCGTACCGTTGAGAAAGAAAGAAAAGAAGCAGGATGGAAGTCATGGTCTGAAGTGAGGACTGCAGCAGCTGACCGTGAGAAGTGCTCTGTGAAGGCCTTATGAGCCACAAGGCACCAAGTGGAACAGGTAACATTTGACAATTTGGCCAATGTGTTATTAAAATGGTCTTAAAAGTCATTAAATTGTCACTTTAGAAATGTACAGATACCCTGTTTGTTTGTTTACTGTTGAGTGAGAAAACAACGTCAACCAAACATCAAACTAAAAATGAATATTTCATAATACTGGTCGGAGTGTCTATGCGCATTCACGCGTGTGCACGTGACGTCATTAAAAATAGTTTCACGCCCCAGTTAAAAAACACCACTGCTGTGTGTGCGCGCGCATGGGCACCTACCGTATAGTATGCACGTGTGCATATGCCATCAACACAGTCTGACAATCTGTCAAATTAGTACTGTCAGTGCATCCATCACCTGTCACTGTGCAGTGTGCAGGGAAAGACACACTGCTATAGCTGACATGAGAGGGTTAGCTCAGGTTGGTGTTTATTGATTCCTGCCAGCATGCCACTGGGGCACAGTGTTTTCACTTGTATTTAACCAGACTGGAACACTTTCTTATTTATACGAATGCCTCGTGGGAACAGTTGCTAGAGAGTGGTGAAAAAGAATGCTACAAATACATAATAGTCTAAACCTGGCCTGCACTTACATCTCCGGAAGCTGCCAAGAGACGGCTATATAATGTTGTAGCGGTGTGTTATTGAGCAGCAGCAGCGCTAAGAGCATTCGGGGGCAATTCTCACTAAAGGGCAGATCAGCAGTTAGTTATTATGTGGAGAATAAACAACAACACCATGCACCGCCGCGCTGGGCGCCGAACCAGTGACCTGAATGCGAGCTAACCTTAAAGCTGTTTGCCGTCGCAATCCTATCTCTCGCTCCTGCTGTATGTATGTCGCTCTCTTTCTCTCCCTCTTTCACTCCCTCACACATGTACACCCACACACACACACACACACACGCGCGCGCGCGCATGCATGCACACAGGCGTGCGCAAACACGCTCAAAGAACAATTTCAAGCACTGATTCCACGTCTTTACTGAGTACAGGCTCTGAAAGGCAGCCTACTCAGAGTACGAAAGTAAAAAGAAAGCGTTGTGACTTTTCTACTCTGCTGTCTCGTCTCCGTACAAAGCTGACTGAACCTCATGTCACATTAAAGCGGCGCGATGTGACTTTCCTGTTCTACCCCGGATTTGAACCCTGAGTCTCCTGTCGAAGCGCTGACTTTTTTACAACAGAGCTAATACTGTAGAGAGCCTGCCTTCAAATATAGGGGTAAAAGTAAAAAGAAAGCTGTCCGAAAAATGTATAATCAAGTCAAGTACAGATACCTGATGACTCTTAAGTACAGTAACAACATAACTACTTGGTTACTTCCCACTTCTTCTGCACACCACACACATACATAATGTTCAGTGTGAACCATAGACCGTGAAAAAATATGGACAGCGTCACAGACCGTAAATGAAGCCTCACTTTCTATATCCGGTTGATATCCGGTCCGAAATGCAAACGTGAATTAATGCTATTGGCTGAAACCGCAGCAAGGGCGGGTCTTCACTCGGTAGAACCAGTAGAACCCCTAGAAAAAGACCCTACATTTATCATTAATTTCAAAATAAATGGGACCATAATTTACCAAAACACATATCATGGTGATTGAAAGAAGACTTTAAACAAGCGACTGGAAGCATAAAGTATTTATAACAATGTTTATTAAAGGTAGGGTAAGTGATTTA
>NC_137604.1:57744379-57781879 GCF_963280865.1 Gymnoscopelus braueri
GCCGCAGGTCCTGGTCGTCGACGTGCCGCGTCTGTCCCATGATCACGCCCACACTGAGGCCCGGGGGCTTCTGGGTCGCCACGGGCACTGTGATCTGGGCCAGTATGAGGAGCACCCAGCCCACTGCACCCATCATAACCTAAACACACACACACACACACACACACACACACAGAGGTTGTGAATCTAAAGCAGTGGTTCTCAACCTTTTCAGGCTGCGACCCCCCAAAATAATCATATTTTAACTGGGGACCTATTGTACCACTTCTCCCTTAGACAGACAACCCCCCCCCCCTTTCCTTTAACTTTCATTTCATCCCCCATTGTTTTTTCCGACTCTGTACATAAAGTGTTTTTCTGTATTGTTGTGATGATATTGAACTGTTTGGTGCTACTTTATGTGTTCATGAATTGAATACCAGGAATCCCAAAGGAAACAACCGCAAGGACTTTTGTGGACGTACCTTTTAGACAAAGTGTTTTGACTGTACTTGTACTGTTTCTTTTTACATTTCTGCCTAATAAAAATATTCAATCAATCAATCAATTGTGAAAATAGCCGATCTACAAGCTCACAACGCCTCACAATGCGAGGCGTTGTGAGCTTGTACATCGGCTATTTTCAAAAATATTTGACAATTTGGCCAATGTTTGACCAATTTTTATAGTATAGTTTGTTGATTACTTTGATCCAGTAATGCTATTTTTTTATTGAAATGTTTTTCCTTAGGTATTAAAAAGGTCTTACAAGTCCTTAAATTGTCACTTTACTGTCATCTGGGGACCCCCCCCCCAAATTTTTTTTGAGAAACACTGGTCTAAAGCAGCAGAGCAGTTCACTCAGATCTCGGCTCCATTTCCTCCCGTTATTAGAGGATAAAGTGATGCCTACGGGCGACGTTGCACTGAAAAAGTGGCTGCTATAAATGGATTAGATAACCCCTGATATAAGCACAATTTGATTTTGCCCAAATGAGTGGGAGTGTATTTATATGGGGGGGGGGGGGGGGGGGTTCTCAATACCTATCAGCGCAAGAAGAACTGTCTGTAGCGATATATATCATCCGCCGAGGTAGAAAAATAAAGAGATATGTCCAGACAAACACTGCAATCTATACCGAGCTTTAGCTCGTTCCATTCGAAGAAGAGCAGCCCAGGGCTGAACACGAGAGAGAAGAAGAGAAGAGAAGCAAGAGAGAAAACCATGACGTGAACGAATGCTGCACTTTGCGTCATCTCAGACAATTCCTTTACACCTCCTCCACAGTCCAGCAGAAACCCCCAAACTACCGCGGGAAGAAGGAACCATGACCCCCACAGAAATAACAAACTTTTTTCAGCTCGAGACCCAGAAGAGAAATATGATTGGGACCCAAACTAGTGAAAATAGCCGTTCTACAAGCTCACAACATTGTCTATTTTCACTACTTCTTAAAAGTTTAGATTTTTATTTTTATTGCATTTCTTACATTTTTTATTTATGAAATTATTTTTGGAAATACTTTTTTTTTAATGAAAATTTGAGAATTTGGGGGGAATTATTTTTTGAATCTTTTAATTAAAAACTAAATAATTAATAATAAATTAAGGTACATTTACTCGTGACCCATAAAAATGGTTCCCTTCATCCATATTTTTTTTACAGTCTATGCTTCCAACTTTTTAAATCCCTACTCCCTGATGCTAATCACTCAGCTAAACCACCATCTGCTTTTTTCCCCCTTTTTTCTCTTTTTGCATTACTCTCCATCTCCCTACCTTCTGCACCTTTACTTTATTTGGACGTTTGTTCCGGCTTGCCGCCTGGCTTAATTGTTCCAGATTCAGGCTGGCACAATTGCGGCAATCAAGGTTCATTTCTCCATCTGCTTTGGGACCGTCCCGCTATACACAATCACTCTGGTTAGAGAAGTAATGTCTCTAATGTCAGAGCTTTCCCCTGGATGTCCCATTGCATGCCTGCTGGGCCAAAACAAATCCACAATACAATATTGTTGGAGTTGCTGTTAAAGCAACACAGTCTCACTCCCAAGGCGGCAAACGGGTAACGGGGTGACGGCTTGGCACGGATTTGACCATCCGCGGGGTCATATGTTGGGGGGGGGGGGGCGGGGACGTGAGGTACGATTCTGCCTCTATCGGGGCATATCTTGAACGGCGCTGAGTCGGGTGAAGCGGGCTTTGCAATGCTCGGCGCGGCTACTCGCTTACCCTACGGCTCGCTCGGCGGTGCCTTTCGTGGCTCAAGTTTGCTTTAGACGGCGCGCCTCTGTCGTTTTAACGGTTTTTGCCGGAGAAAATTTTTGAATATATTTGAAACATTTTAACAACACAACTCTTGTTTTGGGGGTCCCCAAAGCACCATAGATTTTCAGATTGAGAACCATGCACTGAACAAAAGATTTTTTTAAACTGGAAAGAACATGAACCAGTCTGCTTCTCCAGGGATTCCTGGCAGGAGGAATACCTAAACTTACTTGCTGAACACGGAATGGGCCGCCTGCCAGTTAAAAGAATTTGATGATGAGGGCCTGGATGTCTGTTGAGACACTATGTCCGCTAGTTCCTTGTTTGATCATCATGTAGTAAATAGTAGCTGGTTAAAATTTGCCCTATCAAGTCATTGCTGTTGGGCAAAAACCTTGTTCCTCCCATATTTCAGGGTTTTCACCAGACGAGGTCGAGACGAAGACTTGTTGAGAGTCAAACTTGCACAGACTTTTACTTTTACATTCTACATTGTGGAATTGATACTTTTACTTAAGTAAATAATTTGAGTACTTTTTCCACCACTGGTCATATAACCCAGCATAATGAGGCCACTTATTAAGGCAGTACTTCACCAAGCACCCACTCATCCATCCACACCCGCCCCCCCCCCCCCCCCCCTGCCCCGATGCCCACAGACTAGCCTGCAGCCCCTGCACTAGAACTTAGCATACGCCGCTAAATCTCACACACACACACACACACACACACACACACACACACACACACACACACACTACACAACTACTGCTGTCCCAGGAAATTATCCCTACGTCAGGCCTAACCGATGAGACAGTATAACGCTAACTTTCCCTGGAGTTAGCATCATAGCTAACACACTCAACTCAAACCCACCACGCCATCTGCCATCGGGCAACAACACACAAAAAAGCACACCAACAGCACGCAGAACAGTTATCGTCAGCAACGAGGAGAAGTCCATGCAGGTCACTGAATGCGGATGCAATTATAAGTTTGTATTTCCGCTGACTGCTAGAGTTTGTTTCCAAAACAGAGTTGATGCAGTGTGCATCATCAGTGGTCAACTGAGTTATAGCATTAATGCTAATACGGTATCTCTCCCTGGTGCACTGAGATAATCCCTATTACTTTGGCTTTATTTGATGGGACAGTTGACTGACAGGAAATGGGGAGAGAGATATGGGGAATGACACAAGGCAAAGGTCGTCGGGATCGGGATTTGAACCCGCGACACGCAGGTGCCCAGACCACCACACCAGCGCCCTGGGCCAATTGGGACATTTTGAAGGGTAAACACAGCTGAAGGAAATAACCTTAACATTATGGGTGTGTGTATCATTTAGGTGTTTTCTGTATATGCCAGCATGTTCAGCTCCTGTAGTCTACAGCAGGGGTCTTCAACAGGGGGTCCGGGACCCCTATAGGGGGTCCTCAGAGTTACTACAGGGGGTCTCCAAATCTTTGTGTGATTGGAACTTTTTTTTTGAACTACTAAAACACTAGAATCCCTATTCTGATGGGAACATTAGCTGAAAATAGCATATCTACAAGCACACAACGCCTCGCAGTGAGCTTGTAGATATTTTCGGCAAAGAGATTTGGTGGTGTAGAGGGAAAAAAGAGCAGACCAAGTACAGAGCCAACGGTCAGGTTTACTTATTGAGGGTTTAAAAGGTTTGAAAAAATACATTAACATGAATTAATAAAGAAGCTAATGTGTAAAAAATAAACAAAAACGTACACAACAGTGATGATATTGCTGTCACTAGTACAAAGTACATTTTATTCATTTAAAAAAAAGTTACTTAGTGCCGCTTTAAGCTGTGTTTACCCATCAAAATGTCTGCTGTGAAAAGTCCCATAAAGATAGCCTGTACTCAAGGGCCCAGTAAATACTGTATGTTTTCTCTCTTGCTTTATCGTAACTCTTAAATGGTGTCTTTCAAAATCAAACTAATCAAAGCATACATTGCTTGCCTCTTAGCAGAAATGGAAATTAAAAAATTAAATGTGAAGATATTTTAACACGTGAACGGAAATGACCAACAGATGACAGCTTCCTGCCTCGGATTATTTTTGCCACGATAATCGTGACATGTCATTTTCATATCGTCCCATCCCTAATGCTGGGGTTCAGTTTTTACATTTCATGGCAATCTGGCACTATGGAAAATACAGACCAATTTACCTTCCTATACAGTTCTTCTCAGCCATCTCCCTCCCTGCTACAACCTAGCATCTCGGGAAAGAGTAATTATTACGCCCGTTGGTCAGCTTGGGCTTAACGTGTCAACGCCAGATTTACATCATATTGCCCCCGTGCCTTGAGGGTGCAATTTGCACTCGTAAGCTGCATGGAATTAACGTCTGATTTACTAAGGCAGCAGCTAATTACACACTCAGCAAATGCGGCCGCCTTCTGGCCGCATTCTATACGTTTGAACTTGACTTGTACGTTTAAAAAAAGGTGCCGTGTGGACTAGGACTGGTGGAATATATTATGAAGCCCTTAACCAGCTCAAGAATAAAAAGAAAAAGCATCAATAGACCTTTTTTCCACAGCAGCCAGATAGTTGTGTAATGTTACTTCCTTCACAGGTGTTACCAATGACACTAATTAAGGCTCTGTTCCATTTAGTGTATTGTGGTAGCAAGATTTATAGACTGTCAAATGTGTATTTATTCTACTTGTATTAAACCTTGTAAATGAATTCTCTCTCTCACCAAAGGCCTAATTTAGATTTGACTGCAGCTGTCAACCTAACAGCTGACTTCCCCCACGGACTGCGACTGCTACTCCTACTCTCTGTGTCAGCATTATCTGTTTTAGTACATATACTAGCCCTGAAACATGACTGTCATAATCATGACAGTCATGGAGGCACTTCAACCGTGTGTGGTGGATTTCTCCATTTACAACCCGTACATACATCTACATAAACGTGCAGATTTCAAATATGAAGAGCTTACCCCAAGGCCACGGATGTTACAATTTTGCACACGCCCACTGAAGTACCCATATCTTCTATTGTTCAATAAAAAGCATATTAATCCGATCGATGGCCATTTTTTCAGTTTTTTTGACGTACGCTTTCAACTACGCGACCCTATGGTAGTGTACGGGCTGTAAATGGAGAAATAAATACAAAAAAGTAAATGGAGAAATCCACCACACACGGTTGAAGTGTATAATGAGTAATGACGGTTGTGACGCAGGCAGGCGACCGTCATGTGAACCATGGCTAGTAGGCTATATACATTACATACATGGACGTTCTTCATTTAACCAGTCAGCATTATTATTATATATTGTGCTGTCACTTAGTATAGCAAATATCCTTATATAATAACATCTATGTGTATAAGAGGTGTTCAAGATGACACCTCAGGAGGCTTCTGCCCCGATGGGCTGTCCCCACTGTCGTCAGATTTTGCGAGAGAAATAAGCAAAGAGGTCTATGAAAACAAGCCCAAAAGAAGGGACTATAGGCCACATGACATGAGCACCTTGAACATACTGTCATACATTGGCTGAATTAAGAGACTGAGGAATCGCTGTGTGGGTCCGTAATTAACAGAAACTGAAACAGGTGCTCTTTGGAGAGGGTTCAATTGTAGGTTAAAACATGTAAGTTCGTTCCCTTTGTGGTTCAGTTCAGTTCAGTTCAGTTCAGTTTTATTTTCAGTTCCTTTGGACAAGTATACAAAATACAAAATAGATAAATATATATATATATATATATATATATATATATATATATATATATATATATATAAAAATGTATATGTACATACAATTAATTCATTTGGTTAATATATTTACACTTGTATTCATAATAATCATAGTATCAATCATAAAGGCGGTTACACACCGGTGAATATGCGAATATACGCAAAATTCGGACTCGTTCCGAATAATTAAAAGACGCTTTTTTCGCTCCGCGAAACTGATGTGGAAGCTTGCATTGACTTTATAAGGTTTTTTAAAAAAACGTATTATTCGCATGAAAAAAATCCCACCGGTGTGTAAGGACCTTAACAGTTGTCCAAGTCCCTGAAAAAGGGTTTGGGAGAAGCCTTAAGCTTGTCGAGCCCAACCCTTAATAATTTTCAACAAAAAAACAAACAAAAAAACAAAACAAATCAGAATAACAATAATAATGAAAATAAATAACAATAATAACAAGAGAATAACAAAGAATATTATTATTTCTTTTTGTTTTTTTCTCTTTTTTTCTCTTTCCATGTTTTTTTACGGGGCCAGAGCTCAGCTCTGGACCTGTTTTAATATTGCCTTTATTCTGTTTCTTCTGCCACTTTTCGCAGTTCTGGCTGAACCGTGCTGTCGCTTTTTACGAAACTTGGCCATATGGTAGATGGTCATGAAAAACTATCAAGAAATAATTCTCACAATCTTTCGTCAAAAGGTGGCGCTATAGCACTCAATTGAAAATGCCAACTTTGAACAGGTACAACTCATGCCCTGTTTGACCTACAGCCATAAAACTTCAATATACACATGCGTCTACTCATGATGAACAACTTTAACCCTCTGACTTTTGACCTCTGACCTTTAGATCTCCCACCATTTTGAATTATATGAAAAACAGTTAAAACCTATCTCCTCCTGGGATTTTTGAGTAATCTGCACGAAACGTTTTACACATGAACTTTGGACCTATGCCGACAAACAAGCAGCAAGATTTTTCCATAAGTGAAAAAAATGAAGCTTTAATGAGCCAAAGAATATTGCAGTTTTATGACAATTATTCATCTGCCCCTAACACATACATGCAGACTCACATTTCTTTGAAACTTTGCGTTAATGTTGAGGGTCATTCCAAATATTACTGAAACCAATCTTACTCCAATTGGTCAAAGGGGGGCTCTATAGCGATTTTTTGAAAGTGCAAACTTTAAACAGGCAAAAGTCATGCCTCGTTTGGCCGACAGCCATTAAACCTGTTTACACATGTGCCTTGACTCATGAGGAACACATGTATCACGTTGACCAGTAAGCTCCGCCCTTAGATTGTCCGCAATTTTGAGCAGTTTGAAAAACACTTAAACCCAGGATTTTTCAGCTATTTGCGTGAAACTGTATCATCTGTGTGATCTCCTTTTTCACAGGTTCTTGTCTGTTGCTCCAATGGCTTCTCCCTTAAACGTGTGCCTCACGACCGCAAGGTTGCCGGTTCAAGCCTCACTTCATATAGACTCATTTAAGTTGAATTGCAAAAAACATGACTGTGTCAATGAATACATGTGCAAACGGTAAAGATAACATGAAATGCTTATTTGAGAGTATGTTTTTTCAATGTATGACGTACTTCATTGTGAAAATAGCCGATCTACAATCTCACAACTTTTCAGATAGCAACGTTTTGTGAGCTTGTAGATCGGCTGCTTTCACTGGTTTCGGTTTCGAGGAGACATACAATTTCTCTATTGGTAAATGGTTTGTGAACGAGTGATCTTAGTGTTAGTGTTAGTGTGAATTCTTTTTTCACTGGTTCTGGTCTGTTGGTCCAATGGCGTCTCGCTTCAGCATCAGCCTCTGGATCCAAGGTCGCCAGTTCAAGCCTCAACTCTTGCTGGCTACTTCTCAATTGTATCGCACAAAACATGACTGTATCAATTAATGCATGCGCAACTGTTAAAGGTAACATGAAATGCTTCTTGGAGAGAGTATTTTTTGCAATATATGACAAAATTGTGAAAATAGCCGATCTACAATCTCACAACTTTTCAGATAGCAACGTGTTTCGGAGCTTGTAGATCGGCTGCTGTGTTATCTCTTTTTTCACAGGTCTTCTTTGTTGGTCCAATGGCTTCTCCCTTAAGTGAGTGCCTCATGACTGCAAGGTTGCCAGTTCAAGCCTCACTTGATGCAGACTCATTTAAGTTAAATTGCAAAAAACATGAATGTATCAATGAATACATGTGCAAAGGGTAAAGATAACATGAAATGCTTATTTGAGAGGGTATGTTTTTGCAATGTATGACATACTTCATTCTGAAAATAGCCGATCTACAATCTCAAAACTTTTCAGATAGCAACGTGTTTCTGAGCTTGTAGATCGGCTGCTTTCACTGGTTCACTTTTATCTTCAACAGACAACCTCAGCCTGGACAAAGCTATAGCACTATAGGTAGTGTTGCAGCCTGTCAATCCGAAGGTTGAGGGTTTGATTCCTGTTAATGGCAATAGGTTGACACGTCCAATCAATCCATTCTGCTTCCATCTTTCTCTCTCTTCAATCTATTGTTTCCATGTCTCTCTCTCTTCAATCTATTCCGTTTCCATGTCTCTCTCTCCGCCCTTAGATTGTCCGCAATTTTGAGCAGTTTGAAAAACGCTTAAACCCAGGATTCTTCGGTTATTTGCGTGAAATGGTATCATCTGTCTGACCTCCGTTTTCACTGGATCAGGTCTGTTGGTCCAATGGCTTCCCGCTTAAGTGAATGTTTCATAACATCAAGGTTGCTGGTTCAAGCCTCACTTGGTGGAGACTTCATTTAAAGTGCATTGCAAACAACAAGACTGTATTAATGAATACATATGCAATTGATAAAGATAACATGAAATGCTTATCTGAGAAGGTATGTTTTTGCAATGTATGACATACTTCATTCTGAAAATAGCCGATCTACAATCTCAAAACTTTTCAGATAGCAACGTGTTTCTGAGCTTGTAGATCGGCTGCTTTCACTGGTTCAGTTTTATCTTCAACAGACAACCTCAGCCTGGTCAAAGCTATAGCACTATAGGTAGTGTTGCAGCCTGTCAATCCGAAGGTTGAGAGTTCGATTCCTGTTAATGGCAATAGGTTGAGATGTCCAATCAATCCATTCTGCTTCCATCTCTCTCTCTTCAATCTATTATGTTTCCATGTCTCTCTCTCTCAATTAATGCATGTGCAACTGTTAAAGGTAACATGAAATGCTTCTTGGAGAGAGTATGTTTTTGCAATGTATGACAAACTTCATTGTGAAAATAGCCGATCTACAATCTCACAACTTTTCAGATAGCAACGTTTTGTGAGCTTGTAGATCGGCTACTTTCACTAGTTTTCGTTCCGAGGAGACACAAAAATGCCTTTATTGGTAAATGGTTTGTCAACCAGTGATCTAGAGTAGTTCGGGACACAGAGGCTTGGTTCATAATGGACGGAAATACTTATAAATATCAACAGACACTACCAGTAATTGTGTCAATTAATACATATGCAATTGATAAAGATAACCTGAAATGCTTATTTGAGAGGGTATGAAGTATGTATGACAAACTTCATTGTGAAAATAGCCGATCTACAATCTCACAACTTTTCAGATAGCAACGTGTTTCTGAGCTTGTAGATCGGCTGCTTTCACTGGTTCACTTTTATCTTCAACAGACAACCTTAGCCTAGACAAAGCCATAGCACTATAGGTAGTGTTGCGGCCTATCAATCCAAAGGTTGAGAGTTCGAGTCCTGTTAATGGCAATAGGTTGAGACGTCCAATCAATCCATTCTGCTTCCATCTCTCTCTCTCTTCAATCTATTACGTTTCCATGTCTCTCTCTCTTTCTCTCTCTTTCGCTTCAATCTATTCCGTTTCTCTCTCTCTCTCTCTCTCTCTCTCTCTCTCTATCTCTCTCTCTCTCTCTCTCTCTCTCTCTAGTTTCCATCTCTCTCCCTCTCTCACTCCAGTTTCCATCTCTCTCTCTCTCTCTCTCTCTCTCTCTCTCTCTCTCTCTCTCTCTCTCTCTCTCTCTCTCTCTCTCTCTCTCTCTCTCTCTCTCTCTCTCTCTCTCTCTCTCTCTCTCTCTCTCTCTCTCTCTCTCATCATGTAGATCGGCTACTTTCACTGGTTTCTGTTCCGAGTAGACATACAATTTCTCTATCGGTAGATGGTTAGGGAACCAGTGATCTAGAGTAGTTAGCAAAACAAAGGCCTGGTCAGTCAGGGACGGAAAGACTTATATATATCAACAGACACCAATAGGACTATCATATCTCTAGCTCAATGAGAAGAAAGGCAGCCTATGAGTCCGGAGGTCACCGGTGTGTGAGGTGACTCTCTTCAATCTATTCCGTTTCCATGGCTCTCTCACTCTCTCTCTCTCTCTCTTCAATCTATTCCGTTTTCATGGCTCTCTCGGTCTCTCTCTCTCTCTCTCTTCAATCTATTCCGTGTCCATGTCTCTCTCTCTCTTTCTCTTCAATCTATTCCGTTTCCATGTCTCTCTCTCTCTTTCTCTTCAATCTATTCCGTTTCCATGTCTCTCTCTGTCTCTTTCTCTTCAATCTATTCCGTTTCCATGTCTTTCTCTCTCTTTCTCTTCAATCTATTCCGTTTATCTCTCTCTCTCTCTCTCTGTCTGTGGACAAATACATATTCATTTGGGAGGTCCTTGACATGAAAATGTTTGAGAAACACTGGTTTAAACAACATTAGGAAACAAGCCCAAATAAGCAACAACACTTTAGAAACAAGCCCACAAAAAAGCAACCAGCAACTACCGACATTTTCAAGCAACTGTACAGGAAAAAGAAAAGAAAAATAAAGTCGCTTATTATAAGCAGACATGGCAACACTGTCTGTCCCCCAGGCAAGGAGGTCTGTGGCTGAATCTTCTTGAATAAATTGTACACTTGACTTCACCCTGTATGGAATATTAATATTTTACCATTAACGTTTACAGAGCCACATGGCATTATGTCCAATAATTGCACCCTGACCAAAGATCCTTAAAGATGGGGTGCCATGACTTTTGTACTTTTCCCCCGCAGTTTGTTTATGTGTCTCTAATCTATGGAGTTTATATTACTCTAGTAGAGCCCCTTGGTGTGGTTATACAGTAATGTGCAAGGATGTCTTCCCTGTGTATTTTTGGGTTATTTCTGTTAAAGGGGTAGTTCACCCCCCAAATAACTTTTTTTCTATTGATTACTCACCCCATGGAGCCTTGAATTCATGGATATTTTTTTGTTTTTGTCGCATTCCTTCCTTTATTATTTGATTATAATAAATTTAGCCCCATTGATTCCGGTAGGAGACACAAATGCATTTGTGTCTCCTACCGGAATCAATGGGGACACATTTATTATAATCAAATTATTGGCTTAGGAATGTGACAAAAACAAAAAAATATCTATGAATTCAAGGCTCCAGATGGTCAGTAATCAATAGAAAAAAAGTTATTTTGGGGGTGAACTACCCCTTTAAAGCTGAAAGCTTTTGTGTGGAAAAAGACCCAAATGATATACAGTATAGCGTTTTTAAGACAAAAACATTAACCATACCCTCCCCCTCATTATCATACAACAACAGCAGTGGGCTTGGCTAACACAAAAGCACGTGTAGCCAGAGAGAGAGGGGGGAGGGGCAGGAGTGTGGATCAAAGTAAACAAACACAGAGAGAGAGAGAGGGGGCAAGTGAGAGAGTAGCAAAACAATCCAAAACTCACCACTACTGCAACAGATGACTGAAAGATCAGTAGTGCTTCCATAGTGCATGGCGTTCATGTTGCTTAAATAGTTGTCTGAGAGAGGCCAAAAAAACGTACTCCATTCATTCAGCAGAGCTTTCATTTCCCCACAGCACCAACAAGTAGCTAGTAGCAAACTTACTATCAGACTTCCTGTAGTGGCTCTTCAAAATAAGACTCACTGAATAGTATCAGAGGAAAAAGGAGTGTGCTATGGTTACTCAACACAGCTTTTATTCTGAAGTTCATACTGGTAAGTCTCTTTCTTTCTCTTACTGTAATTGCAGTTGCCAAAGAAAAAAACGTTCTGTTCTCAATAAATAAATAGCAACCCAGAGCAAAATGATTGTAAGGAACCAAATGGACCCTTACATAGCCTACATATCTGTAACTCTGAGAGTAGAAATAGAACCATTTGGTTCCATTTTATTTCCAACAAAAGATATTATGCATTCTCTTTCCAAGCTTTGCTGTTGTAGATGACCAGTGTCATATCAAACAATCTGTAAAGACTGGACATTTTGTAAACAACTGGGCAGAGCCATGGGCAGTCCTTTCATGAGGAAGGGTGGGGGGGGGGACTTAGGACGGGTGGGTGGTCATATAGGAGGAAGTGGAAGGACTGGATCAGGTGGGTGGTGAGATGAAATTCTGGTATACTTAAAGGGATTGTAGGCGATTCAGAGATAAACAAAGGAAAAAAATCCAGCAGTTCGTTTCCCCGACCACCAGGGGGTGACGCACGGAGGACTTCCATAGAGTAAGCAGACTTCTAAACGGGCCATGCCGAATATAGGTTACAATTCGCGGAACTGCCCGCCCCTGCCGGTTCTCTGATTTTTTATTTTTAAATAGGCTCTTTCATGACAAATTGACCACATATATGAAGTTAAACAACTAAATTCTATCCAAACGCTTTTTGAAAAGTAAATTATGTGCCTAAAAAACGAAGTTTGAGAGCATTTTAAAACCGAAAGTAAAAAGTTCACACGGACACGGACGCGCACGGATGCGCACATGCGTGCGTGAATTTACGCACCGGATACCCGGATGTGTAACCTAAATAGTAGGGAAAATACGGATTTCAGAAAGAGGAGTGTTTTTCAATGCAGGAAAACACCCCAGCATCATTATATAGTGGCTGA
This sequence comes from Gymnoscopelus braueri, assembly GCF_963280865.1. Classification (NCBI taxonomy): domain Eukaryota; kingdom Metazoa; phylum Chordata; class Actinopteri; order Myctophiformes; family Myctophidae; genus Gymnoscopelus; species Gymnoscopelus braueri. Next base: position 57,757,251 of record NC_137604.1, read on the forward strand.
TAGAGGGGAAAAAATGCTAAATATATATATAGAGGTATTTTTCAAATATAGGCTTAATGTTGCCTACTATACCTTTAATGAACTGATAGGTGTGTCCACATAAAAACATATATTTAACTAAGGTCATTACACATCGGCGATTATGTGAATATACGCAAAATTTGGACTTGTTCCGAATAATTAAAAGACGCTTTTTTGCTTCGCTTTTCCGCTCCATGGAAGCTTGCATTGCCTTTATAAGGTTTTTAAAAAAAACCTATGATTCGCTTGAAAAAATCGCCCCCGGTGTGTAAGGAGCTTTACTGTACAAGTTTTTGAAAAAAATCTTCCTCCTTAAATAATAATAATACCTGATGATCGTGTTTGTTTTTTTGTTTTTAGTTTTTTATATCTTTAATATATTATCAAGATAGCCAGTCCCCCTAGTACGAAATGCTATATATTTCCGGTGTCAGAAGTGGGCACGGTTTGACAGATCTTGCGAATATCCTATGACCGGGATGGGCAACTGGCGGCCCGCGGGACGCATACGTCCCTCACCGTAACTCAATGCGGCCCCAGGCCAATATCCATAAGAAATAATACAGCAATACTCTGAAAGGCATACTCAGGAATGTGAATGTGCTGTATTTAAGTTGATAGAAGCATTACTAAATGCTAAATAAAAACAAAGTTACAACGAATAATAATTTTAAATATCCCTTACTTATCACATAATGTGACTTTTATGGGCTTTTTGAGTAATGGGGTACTACTTGCGAGAGTGGAAATGAGAGTGGGAGTGGAAATTTAGTGACCCTCACCATCTACAAAGTTGCCCACGCCTGTCCTATGATCACTGTTGCTATAGGTCTTGTGAGCAGAGGTGGGACAAAGTCACTGTTTTGCTAGTACAAGTAAGTCTCAAGTCTTTGCTCTGGAGTCCTGAGTCGAGGCCCAAGTCAAGGACGTCAAGCTAATTTGGCAGTCTTACTTTCTATTGATTTGTCACAAATCAGGAAGATCTAATCACGTGGCTCACGTGGCTCTTGATCCATATCGGAATGGCGTGACTCCAGTGTGGATCTGGGACATCATGTGGCCAGCCGTCAGTCATTTGATTTGATTTATTTATTAGATCCCCATTACCATTAGCTTACTGTACTGTCACAGCAGCTACTCTTCCTGGGTTATCCTCGTCTCTTATCTCTGTCAGTCGCCTGTGTCGCATCTATGATGTATGACTCCAATTTGGACAAGGTTTCAGCCCGATCACGGCCCCATTGACTTACATTAGGTAATTAAAGTCACATTTCAAGTATAAAATTCAAGGGAAAAACTAATTGTAGAGGTACTACTGGCAGGCCCGGCGCCAGGATGAAATGACTGAGGGTGCAGTCGAAAATTGTGAGGGTGCATACCAGTGGCGCAGCATGCATGCACGCGTGTGCATGCTGCGCAACCGCACGGAAATGTGAGGCTTATGTTATTTAATTCTTATTTTGCCTGATTTGACCGTTTTTTTAATCAAAAAATTTATTATAAAAAAATAAAATGTCCTTTTTTTTTTTTTTTTTTTTAATAAACTGAGGGGCCACAATTTGAAACTGAGGGTGCCAGGCCCCCTCAGGCACCCCCGTGGTGCCGGGCCTGACTACTGGCAGTGTGTACAAGACATTTGGGGCCTATCTTACCTTATGCCTTATGTCAAAACATCTTCATTTTATCATTTTGAAAATCATTTTAAAATAGTGAACACTGATCTACATCTATGCATTGTGAGCTTGTAGATCTGCTATTTTCACTATTTTAAAATGTTTTTCAAATAATAAAAAATGCTAAGAAATTTAGGCATGAGGCCAAGATGGGGCCCGAGGAGTTCATCTGTCCAGCGGTTTTCGAGATTAAATCCAGACACACACACACACACACACACACACACACACACACGCGCGCACACACACACACACACACACACACACACATTCTCACAGATAGGCGTAGACAGACAGACAGACAAACTTTCTTCTAGACAGCTGAGCCCTGCCACAGAAAGGGTATTCATCATAATGATCGCTGAGGGGAAATAACTTTTTTAATCTTGACCCCAGCAGTAAGCTATAGCTGCTCCAAATGAGCGCATGGGGGAGCAATTAGCGTTTCAGTGTCTTGCTCGGGGACACCTCACGCCGCCAAGCCTGGAGGACCCGGGGATCGGACCGAGGATCTTCCTATAATTCCCAGATGGCTCTTCTGCCTTCTAAGCCACTGCCGCCCAAATGTCGTACCCAGTGGTGGACAGAAAGTACTCAACCCCAGAACTTGAGTCATATCATTGCTGTCGGGCAGAAACCTCTTATCTCCATATTCTAAATTAAATTAACGCCCTACTTGATCATACTATAGAGTAGGCATGTAATGATTATTTTCCAGACAAATGACCAAAAAATATTTTGTATTATAATTTCTCTAACACAAATCCAGTATTTTCTTCTCTTTAATTTTTTACAATACTGTGTTTTCTCTTATCCTATTTTCAATACTGTAGCAAATGACTGAACACTATTTTTTTTATCAATTCTCTATACAAAGATCCTGTATTTTCTGTATTTGAGGGTTCGAGGCCTATAAGGCTCGAAACCTCTTTGAAACTGTTGGCTTTCACTATTATTAAGGGTTCTAGGCCTATAAGGCTCGAAGCCTCTCTTGGCTTTCACTATTATTATTATTCCGCCGTTTTTGCAGTTCTGGCCTAACCGTGTGGTCACTTTTTACGAAACTCTGCAATAATATGGTAGAGGGCTATGCCAAACGGCCAAGGCCCAAAACTCACAACCATTGGCCAAAGGGTGGCGCTATAGCACTCAATTGAAAATGCCAACTTACCACACATGAAATCCAATTCTGTCTATCCAATGGCTCAGTCAGTACACTGTCTACCTGCCAGTCTGTAGGTCCCTAGACTGAAAGAACGAGCCCAATCGATGGTCTTGAAAGGCGGATCCAAACCCAGCCACAGGGATTCCTGCGGCGCTTCCTATTGCTTCACCAATCTATGTCCCCGCCTCCCCTCCCAGTTTGAAAGACACTTAAACCAGTTTTTCTGCCCGGAGTTTTGAGCAATTTGTGTGAAACGTTCTACACACACTCTATGGACCATTATCAGAAAATCTCAGTTGAAGAGAAGTTTGTACGTAAAAAAAATCAGCCTTCATTAGCCAAATAATATTGTAAAGGGCATGGCTTCATCAAAAAAGGAAGAAAAATCATCTTTGTGTGCTCCTTTCTCACTGCTGTCTGTCTGTGGATCGAATAGCTCAGTCGGTAAAGTGCTGGTAATGTGCCAGCCTATGAGTCCCAAAGGTCAAGGGGTCGATTCCTGTCAATGGCCATGGTTTGACGTGTCCATGAGTGAGGTTCTCAACCCCAATTGCCCCCCTCCGTACTATCCACAATCCCTCTGCTCAGCTGTTGAGAATGCTCATTTGTTAATTGCATGGGCTGCTTTGTCTCAAGTTCAATCTATTCTGTTTCTACGTCTTATTGTTGCATATCGCTTTTTGCCTCTCATGCCTCTAACCCGTTTATTGCTGCTTGCAGCTATATTTATTATTTAAATTGTCACCAGTTTGAATCGATTTTAATCGATTTACGATAAATCGTTACATTTCTTCTACAGTCACACAAAAGTATCAAAAGTAGCAGATCTACAAGCTCGAAACGCGCCGTGAGCTTGTCTATCTGCTACTTTTGATACTTTTGAATTTGAATCCTGGAAAATAGCAATTTTGGACATAGCCTATGAGGTTTCCACTCGAGACCCGACAGAAACGATTACGCTAGATAACACAGCACAAGGATCTGGACGGCTTCCGGATGGGAGCGTTTATGCGAGAGAGGATTCCGATTCAAGGTCATCATTGGAGTTCTTTGAGTAATTATTGCGTGACTGCTGCTTAATCTACATTTTGATTATTTCTGAATTCTCTCGGCGCGCGTCTCAGACAAACCTATGTATCAGCAATCTGTCTCTGCGTGTTGCATTTACTGTCATCACTACCACTTTAATATGGCCCGCCTGCACTCCATTTATATCAGCTTTTTAACCCATTAAGACCGGGAACGCATCCGTGTCATTTTAAGATTGCTTTGGCTACCGAGTGCCGCGCTATGAGCTTGTAGATCTGCTATTTATAGTTTTTTATCGTGAAAATATGTGCAAATCTTTTTTAACTCAAATCTTTGCTTCTGGGGATTCTACAAATGTCTTCTAAATCCTAACAGTTTTTTGGAGAAAAAAAAAACGTATGTTGCTATATTGGTGCTCAATCTTCTTCATGTCAAGGACCCCCCAAAATTATATGTATTTGGCCATGGACCCCCATCTCAAAATGTTTTGTTCCAGGGACCCCCGGAAGTTGTAACAGAGTTAAAAATGTTCGCTTAAAAAATAAATACATATTCAAAGATTTGTACAAATGTTCACGATTCTTCAAAAATAGCAGATCTACAAGTTCATAGCGCGGCACTCGGTGCCACGCTATGAGCTTGCATATCTGCTATTTTTGAATAGCCAAAGAAATCTTTAAATGACACGGATGCGTTCCCGGTCTTAATGGGTTAAAAGGCGGAGAAATTGAGTAAAATCCAACAGACTGGTGCAATCAGCCACACTTATCGTACGGTATCTCCTCCCCTTAACGTGTGTGATCCTCCTTGTAATGTATAAACGTATAAATGGGAGACACACACTTTGCGATGACACACAACAAGGTGTGCTTAACCCATTAAGACCTGAGGCCAGTGAGGCCGATTCTAAATCTAAATCCTAACAGTTTAACTGAAAAACGTATGTTGCTATATCAGTGGTGCAAAAACCTTTTTCATGTCAAGGACCCCCAAAATGATTATATGTATTTGACCACGGACCCCTATCTCAAAATATTTTGTTCCAGGAACCCTCAGAAGCAAAGATTTTAGTTAAAAAAATTGCTTTTAAGAAATAATATATTCAAAGATTGCCTACATTTCTCAAAAAAATCTAAAATAGCAGATCTACAAGCTCATAGTACGGCACAAAGTGACGTGCAATGAGCTTGTATATCGGCTATTTTTTAATAGTCAAAGAAAAGTATGAAATAATGGTTAAAATGGTTAAAATGATTGTGACGCTAACACATTTTGCTGGGGATCCCCCCCCCCCCAAGGACCCCACTTTATATATATATATATAGCTCAAATCTAAAATGACACAGATGCTTTCCCGTATTGAATGGCTTAAGATGACAAGTGGACTGCATTTCCAGGCTGGTAGCGCCTGTTTGATAATTAACATACGTTTCTAGGTACACAGAATGTGTCTTCTGAGGTGAGACGCAGAAGGCTTAGCAAATCTGGCCCCTCAGTGTCACGTTAAGCCCCTGCTTATGTTCAGGCTGTGAACCAACTCATCCACTTGAGCCTTATTTAAAAAATAGCACCAAAAATTACCCATCTTGCAAGCTCACAATGCCCTGTGAGCTTGTGGATCTGCTATTGATTGATTGATTGAATACTTTTATAAGTCAGAAATGTAAACAGAACTTGGTACAGTAAGACATCAAGGCTAAAAGGATGACACAAAAAAAGTCCTGGGGAGTTGTTTCCATGGTGGAACTAACGTACCTGTAGTATACTTTATACTGATATTTTGGTTAAATAGCTCTATATTCTGATAGTACTCATTGCTATAGAGTGTTTCTTCAGTAACAGGGGTCTCCATGTCTCTCCAGCTCTTTAGAAAACAGAAAATCCATTTTCAGGTCGGGATACCAATTTAATCCAATCAGGAGAGAGAAATCACACAGGATAAAGGATAAACAAGTGAAAGTGATGACACAAAGAAAGGAGCAGAACAAATTGGAACTGGAACTGGAAGCTGATAAATGGGTACTCTCTCCTGATTGGCTGACATTGTGTCACCCACCTGAAATTGTATTTTCTGTTTATTAAAGAGCTGGAGAGTGCAGGGATGACCCCTGTTACTGAACAAACACTCTATAGCAATGAATACTATCAGAATATTCACGTGCTTTAACCGTTTAAAGACGGGGTGCCGTGATTTTCAGTGATTCCCCCCCCCCCCCCCCCCCCCTAAAACATAATCATCAGGTATTATGGTTATACTAGGCGGAAGATTTTTTTCAAAAAAGTGTACAGAAATTGTTAAAATTATGTTTTATGTGGACACGCCTCCAGTTCATTAAGTATACCTGGTTCTCACCTTAGCACCTCCTCCACCACCTTAGCACCACCCACCTGTCCTAGTCCCTCCTCCTCCTCATGCCCACACCTGTTGTGTTATGATAATGAGGGGGAGGGTATGTTTTTACTATGTCACTAAAGCGCTGTTTCTCTATTGGCACGTTTGACCCTCAAGGTTTCAGCCTCCAGGTAGAAACTCAAAATAGTTAGAGAAGACATAAAACACCATAAAAACACCACCAGGGGGCTTAATGAAGTTCTAGCAACCTCATAGACACATGAAAAACAGAAAAAGTGCAAAACCATGGCACCACCTCTTTAACGAAAAACTTGAAGCAAGCAGAACATGCCAGAAGAGATGAGATGTCCTCAAACGTCACAAAGTTGAAGGAGTTCTGAGTAAGTGTTCAAAAAAATTCCTCCCAGTCGATATCAGACTGACAAATGATTACAAGAAGCGTCTACAAGAAGTTCTATCCGCCGAAGGGAGGCAACAGCTCGGCTGAACAAACGAGGAGACTATTAGTAGGCTCCATTTCTTTTTCTTTTTTTTGCAGAATAAATGATGGCAAAAGTATGATTTTTCCACTGTCATTTGTTGAATTAGGCCATCAGTCAGTGGCGCTGGAATGAGGATTATAGGCTTCCATAGCGTTAGCCTCATAGCATAATTGCCTAAGTCATATTTTTTTAAGGTTTTCAGGAAAGAAGAAACAAAAAATCACTTTCTGCCTAAGTGACTTCAGGCAATCATAAGTAAAAAAAACTAATTTTGCCTAAGTCATGTCTATCAGCCTTTAATTACAGTATATCCGCTTTACTCTCGTAACATTGCTGCTTTACCCTGCCTTATTGCCAATGTTCTCAGCCTAAAAAAAATATTTAAAAAAATATATTTCTGCCTTAAGTCAAGAAGTTGGCTTAAAAGCACTTTCTGCCTTTCTGTCATTTTGGAACGTAACAAGCGTTCTGATTGGCTGAGGACATAGGCAATAAGGGACAATGAAGCAGCAGTGTTAGGGGCGTAGAGTTGGGCAGAAATGTCAATTTGGCATGCTTGAGGCTAACAATAAGTAATATGACAACATAAGTAACCTATTATGTTGAAAAAAACCTTCATTCTTTATACGCTATTTTGTTTAATCTATCAATCTTCTTTTGATCTGCTCTCCTTTTGCGGTTATTTTTGTCACTGTACTGTATATATTTGCACCTACAGTACGTTTTTTAAATATATATTTTTGTCTTGCAATAACTTCTAATAAGTCTTTGATCAACAGCAGTTCTAAACATGTCATATATCGTCTCTGTAGGGTAGAAACCTCATATGTCCAAAACCGTAACTTTTCAGGATTCAAATTCAAAAACGCATAAAGTAGCAGATCTACAAGCTCAAAACGTGTCGTTTCGTGCAGCGTTTCGAGCTTGCAGATCTGATGAAACATTCTCTCAAACAAAGCATAGCCAAACATGCAATCTGGGAACCCATCGGCACCGCCCGCGATCGCGAGTAGAGACCGGATGTCGGCCCGCTCACTCGCCTTGAGCCCTCCTCTTCCTGTGGTGCGTCTTTGTTTTCATTCCTACTAACAACAAACTCTAAACGTTGTAACGGTAGTTGCCGTCAGATTCAGCTAAGGAGCTCTGAATCTGAGATGACCAAACATGAGACTGCTATATGCACACTAAATGGATTTTGTAATTGCACGTCACTATGTTCAATAATAATCACGGTTCTCTCTCGCATATCTCTAATTCTGGGAGATTGAAATAATTCTCCTTGCAGAGGTGGAAGGTGTAATTTCTTTCTGAAATGTCCACACGGGCAGCAGGTCTATATGTCTGAAATTAAACATTCTCTCAAAAAAAAGAATAGCCGAACATGAGCTATCCCTGCACAAAAAAACATGGGACTTTGTAATTGCACCTCATCACTATATTCAATATAATCATGCTTCTCTCACATCTCTGTGATTCCCGGCGATGGAGGAAATGACCCCTTATTCCCCCCAGAGGTGAAGACCACATCATGAATAAATTGTTATAACTATTTGGATCGCTGAACTCGGTGGCACCATCAGGAATCAACGAGGGGCTAAGCGCCACTTGTTTTAATGTAGGAGTTAGGGTTCATGTAGATATTTGAAGAGATGTAATCATAATCGGTTCAATTTCGCTGTTTCAATACAGTTTATTGGACGTGGTTAGAATATTGTGAATGTGTATCGATTGATGTGCTGTTTTTCTTTTCTGATACTGATGCTACTGAATATGTTATTTGGATGGAGTATATGGATGAGGTTACTGATTTAATGTCACGAATGCATTTTGATGTATTTGGTTTCCCTTTCTGTTATTGATTACATGCAGCTCAGTGACCCCTCCCCCCCCCCATGCTCCTATAGGGTAGGAGGATATCGTTGTTGTCGGGCAGAAACCTCTTACAGTATGTCTATATTTTAACATTTTGTGTTCTTTCGTAAATTACTTGATCATACTACAGCGTCACACAAAAGCATCAAAAGTAGCCGATCTGCAAGCTTGCGGATCTGCTACTTTGGATGCTTTTGAATATGAATCCTGAAAAATAACAGTTTTTGGACATATGAGGTTTCCACCCGACAGAGACGATATATAAGACAATTTGTGTCTCCCCATTGATTCTGATAAAGACACACAGGGTTCGCTTGTAAAAATAAATAAGAGGAGGACTTAACCTAGCCTGATAAACCATATCCGATATCCCGGTTGCGTGAATTCACATTATCATGATAATGACACATGATAATGTGAATAGTCGCGACGGGATGGTTTACCAGGCTATAGACTCATAATGACTAAATTGGGGAGAAAAAGGGGGTAAAAATTTGCTATTCTAAATGTAATTGAGTCTGGGGTTACATCTGTGACCTACTCCATATTCTAACTTAATGTGACAAGAAATATGGCACTGATGATCGGTCCAGTGATTTGTGAGATTATCTCTGGACAGACAGACACGCACGCACGCACGCATGCACACATGCACAGACAGACCCTGTCATAGATGGCTATTATCCTCTGTAAAAAAAAAATACTCTCCTGTGTATAAGATACTCACTGCCTTTTTACCCTAACAAAACAAACTCAAGATCAGTGATCCCATCAAGCAGAGATAAACTTCTATGCTGCTCCATTGACACAATGAATGTGACAATTGTCTTTGTTCACATTATTGTCAGCTTACCCAGGGTAATTTTCTGGGTATATGAGTTCATTTTCTGCTTCAGAACTGTTGGCATTATAATTAAATAATGTTCACATGAGTGTGAATGCTCAAACGTTTTTTTGCGGTTCACAGTTTCAGTCTGTCGATGGCGGGTCTCCAGAAAGCATTCTGAATGACCCTGCTAACTGGAGTCTTTGTTCTCTGGTTTCTTGTTTTGAGTGAGAATTGCTTGTGTACTAAAATATTAATTAAACTCTTAAACTCTTTCTTTCTTTTTTTGCCAATTAAACCTGTATTAAAATTTGTACTTGAGTAAAAGTACAAAAGTATAGGCATCAAAATATATTTAAAGTTCCAACAGTAAAAGTTTATTTATTTATTTATTCATTTTTCTTTCAAACGATCACAAAATCTTTTGGAAATAGCAGATAGACAAAGTATGAAATAGAGCTTAATTGGTTAATGCATGTTTTGTTATTGTAAGTTTTCAAGCAATTGTAGTGGAGAAAAAAGTACAATATTTGCCTCTGAGATGGAGTATATGTATTGAAAAAGGGAAATACACAAGTAAAGTAAAAGTACCTCAACATTTTACTTGTGTACTACAGTACTTGAGTACTGCCAAAAAGTACTAATTTGATATTCATTTTATCAGTAACTTCAAACTTAATTTTAACCATGAAAACGCATGTCCTTATGGTGACTGATATTGACCTTGACTGATATTGACACCCTAATGTGTGAAGGGGCCGTTCTCTTTTTTTCCCCCCGAATACCTTTCATTTATTTTTTACATTTTTGGAGGAAAATGAAAAGAAATGAATACAAAAAACAAAACAAAAAAAATGAATGAAAAAAGTAATTGAAAAAAACATGGTCTCCTCACGTATTAGAAGGACAATATCAATCACCAGAACCAAGGACGTGTGTTTTCAATTAATTTATCATGGTTGACATGGAGTTTGAAGTTACAACGGGTTTGTATAGAAAGGGGAGGTGTCTGATATCAAATGTCTAAATACTGAATCAAGCAACTTAAAAACTGTCTGGGGTGAAACACAAAAGCCAGAGTAGATGTTAAAATGAGCCCAAACATGTTTGAAAGTGAAATATCCCTTTAAGTACAATACTACACTGTAGTAACACCGAATCGGATAAAGTAAGGTGAGTTGCAGTGTAGGAAGGAGGCGTAGGAAGGGTTTTTAGGAGATTTGTTGTGTTCAAAGTGAACCCGGTTGTATTTCAAGGACAAGTCCGTGTGCAAGTTATTACGAAGACTCAGGCCTCGGGCGCCGTGGTTTTAGGAATATCAATATCTGCTCACCCACAGGACGAATGATAAACACGCATCTTGTTTGTTTTTGTATCCAGTAGCGAGGTTGGTAGAACAGGGCCTTGTTTAAACATAGCCATATTTTGTGTTTTTTTTCATCTGTTTAGTAACATTGATGTGAGTGTGCCCACATCAGTGGTGTAAAGTAACTAAGTACATTTACTCAAGTATGGTATATTTTACTGTACTGGGGTATTTCCAGATTTCAGTACTTTTACTTCTACTTCACTACATCTCAGAGACAAATATCACAATGCGTCACGATGCAACGCATTGTGAGCTTGTAGATCTGCTATTTTCAAAAGATCTTTTTACATTTTATACATTTGAAAACCTGTGAAATGGGACATTATGCATAATTAGTACTTTCTACTTTTGGTACTTTAAGTACATTCTGATACCGATACTTTAGTTCTTTTACTCAAGTAAATGTTCTATTCTGGACTTTTACTTACTACGTAACAGTTACGTAACAGAGTATTTCTATCTTGCAGTATTGATGCTTTTACTCAAGTAAAAAATTTGAGTACTTTTTCCACCACTGCTGTTTGGTAACATTGATGTGAGTGTGCCCACATGCATACCAGCTTGTCTTCGCTATAAAACCCACAGCATGCTCTCTGTTCCCCCAGACGCTCTCTCTCAACAACGTGACATCCTTTTCTCCACATCAAACTTTCAGTGATGCAGGGAAAACCATGCGGAAAGAACACACTTTTTTTGCCAGTTTTATTCTATTTTTCTTTTTCTTTTTTTCAAGCTTCCCCTTGTGCATTTGTATGGGAGGGCAAGCTAGGGTTAAGGGCAGTGTGTGTGCGTGCGTGCATGCGTGGTGGGGTGGCAGCGTGGAAAGGGAGAGTGTTCATAGCGGTTCCATCATCCATATTTCATTCATAGTAAATATGAATTTAAAAACCAGCAAGGATTCTGCCATGTTCTATAGAGAACACCCATTGGGTCACTCAATGGGGGACTGGCTTGTACATGTCAGTGTTAAGACAAAGAACAGAAACACTTCTGGAGTTACAAAATCTCATAATACAGTACAGAATCTCATATTTTCCATTTTGAAAACCTGTGGACTACACTGGGACAACAGTGGAGGTTGGCAGCCAGTAGTGGTGGAAAGTACATGTACTCAAGTACTGTAATTAAGTACCATTTTGATGTGTTTTTTAACGTGGAGTATTTCCAATTTGCAATACTTTACTTCTACTCCACTATATCTCAGAGGCAAATATGTACTTTTTTTTACTTTGCAGATTTCGATTATTATAACAAAACGTACCACTTCAGCCCTACACATACTTTCGCTTTTTGAAAATAGCAGATCTACAAGCATCACAATGCGATGTATACATTTTAAACATTTAATAACTTGTGAAACAGGACATTCTGCATTATGAATAGTTTTACTTTTGGTACTTTAAGTACTACTATATATTGATGCCAATACTTTTGTTCTTTTACTCAAGTAAATTTTGATTACCAGACTTTTACTTGTAACAGAGTGCATCTATTGCAGTATTGATACTTTTAAAAGTAAAAAAAAGTAGTACTTTTTCCACCACTGTTGGCAGCGACAGAGAGACCACAGTACCCATGCGGAATTGGAAATGAAATAAATTAATATAAATTAAACAAATACAGATTGTCTAAAGGACAGTGGCATAGCCAGAACGCTAGTATAGGCTGGGCCTAGACGAGGCGAGGTTTTTGGGCGGATTTTGTTACTTTTTTCCCGTAGTTTGGTTACTTTATTTCGGTTTTAGTCTTCACTAATGCTCATTATAATATGGTAGCATTTGTGTCTACTTGGCCTGTGTCTGTGGACAATTCAGAAACCCGCCTACCAGTGACATCATCGATGGGGAATCCGAGCTAATAGAAACTGCTGGCTTTCTATTCCTGGAGAGTTAACAAGCTATAATAAAACCAATTGGTCTTGCATTGATTAAAACTAAAATTAAAACATTGAAATCTTGTTTGAAATGACCAAACCTGCCTACCGATGATGTCACCGGTAGGCAGGTTTCTGAACTGTCCACAGCCCTCCTCTGCAACACAGACCGAGCAGAAATAATGGTACCATATTATAACGAGCATAAGTGAGGACCAATTATATGAGCATAGGTTGAAAATTGCTGAAGTGGTCCTTTAATGAAGAAAGATCTGAGTTAAAATTATAATTGAAAGGGAATTGGAAAGTTGTTTGTGTTAATATGACAAATTAAACATGAATGTGTGTTTGACAATAAACCTACATTGATGAATAGTGTTGCTTTTTAAAAGACAGTCACAGTCATAGCTTTATAGGAATCTTTTGCAGGATAACAAGCTCAGGCCGAACCCTTGTGAATAAGAAGCTTTTAAATTATTTAAAGGAAATTAAAGATTAAACTGAGAGAAAATGGCAACAGTGGTAGTATGATTAGTAATTGGTGGTGCTCTAACTCTACTAGTTTCATTTACAAAGAAAGAAAATTTACACTGAAATTTTGGCTAAAACGTACTGTATGTAAACTCAGCATAACGTTCAAAGTACTTAAACGTAATGAGGTTTTTTTAAAAACAACAACAAATAAAAACGTGATGTCAGTGGTAAGTTGGGCTACATTAACGAATAACGAATAAACAAAAGCAAAGTAAAAACTTCAATAAAAAAAAAATATTCACAATGATTCCCAAATATGTTTTATAAATCTGTAAAACAGGACGGTAACCAACCGTGCACATTTTGTGCAAAGTACATTTCGTAATTAAAGCAGCACTATGTAGTTTTGGGAATCAGAGGCCACTTTGGACACAAATAACATGGCAGCCAACGTCTTTGACTTCATTACCCAAGAGTCTCTTTAAGCATGTCCGGAGAGGACGTGCTGTGATTGGCCAGTCTTCGCTTTGACTGGCAGTTCTGCCTTGGTGCCTTGGCAAAATAATGCCAGGATGAAATTCATTGTCTCCCCTATACATAGTAATACAGTCCCACCTTCCCATACTCAATGGATAAGAGACATTTTTAATAACTTACAACTTGAGAAAATTAGATACACATTGAGAGGCTCTGTTAGAAAATTCCACGATATATGGGATCCCTTGGTTTACACAGATAGAATTACTTTCCCGGTTATTCCTGAATGAATTTGTTACTTAAAAGGGTGGAGCTAAGGTGAGACCAGAATGACACTGTGTGTGTGTGTGTGTGTGTGTGTGTGTGTGTGTGTGTGTGTGTGTGTGTGTGTGTGTGTGTGTGTGTGTGTGTGTGTGTGTGTGTGTGTGTGTGTGTGTGTGTGTGTGTGTGTGTGTGTGTGTGTGTGTGTGTGTGTGTGTGTGTGTGTGTGTGCGCGTGTGCGTATGTGTGTGAGTAGTTGTATTTGGATTCGTTTTTGTTTTGTGATGGATTGTTTTATTGTTTCCCCTGTTGCTTTGCTGTTTTTTAATTAGTTTTTTCTTTCCCTTTGTTGTGGTTCCTTCAATGTGAAGGCCTGTACGTTTTTTCCCTTTTTTTCCCTTTGCACATATCATGAACCGAATACCACTGAATGTGTTGTTAATGTGCAGAAAAACGAATAAAACAAAGTTTAAAAATTTAAAATTAAGTAATACAGTCAAGCCCCTAGCAGGGACCCCCCTGAGTTTATACATTTATGGAAGGATGATTGTTATTGCTTAAACATGTATCTTTATACTGTTGTGGGACATAATATGCTATATAAAAAAGTTACATAGTGCTGCTTTAAGTATTGTGAATAATGAATTTCGACAGCCATATAGTTTGCTACATTTAGCTGCCAAATTAAATCAATTACTACCAGTCCCTTGAACAGCTTCTGTGTGCCCTGGCATAGACCCACGGTGTCTAGAATTCTATTGCTGGGTGATTCCTCCAAAGGAAATGTGACAGAAAGGCACAAAGCACTGTTTCAGGCAGCGCTCCAGAATCTGTTAAAGTGTTAGAATAAGTGCGTTGAGATCTGGAGGCTGAGATGACTGCTATAGTATGTAGGTTATATCATTTTCATGCTCATTAAACACTCTCACACGCCAAACGGATGGGGGGCATTATCATTCTGGAAGAAAGAAACCCCCCATGAGGCTATAAGAAGTGCACCGTATACTGTATAGGATGAACGCGGTTTGATGGCTTTCACCTTTCCAACTGATGGGGTTCATTGGCCATAAACCGCACAGGGAGAATAGCCCTTCACACACTAATGTAACCTTAGCCAGCCCAACCTGTCACAATCAGTGTTGGGAAAAGTACTCAAATGTTTTACTTAAGTAAAAGTATCAATACTGCAATGTAGAATAACTCTGTTAGGGCGCGCTCCCACCAAGAGTTGGCTGGCCGCTGTTTGCAGAATCTGCCAATGCATTGTCAATGCAAATGCGTTGATTCACGCAAGAGCAGATTTTTCCGCTTGTCGCGCAGACCTTGCGTTTATCTGCTCTCCGCGACTAAGCATAAAACTGCTGGAGGCAGGAGCCGATTTTCTCCCTCTGTCCAATCGGGTGAGTGGAAGGCGGACTGTCTCAAGACTCAGGAAGCAACATGGTGCTCAAGGCAGCAGGCAGCAGGCAGTGCGGGCCATAGATATATATAAAGGCTAGATGACTCACCCGCGCTGCTGGCCAATGGAGTACGACGTTGCCACATGGCGGCCATCTTGAAACAGTCATTCATAACATTATGTCTATGGTGCATATACTTTAAAATAACCATAGCGTGCTCAATTTTCATCCGATTTTCAAACGGTTTGGTGTGTTGTAAACACCAAAGATGTAGTTATGATACTGAATACTTAAAATTATATTTTTAAAAAAAACATGATTATTATTATAAGTATGCAGTATCATAACTACATCTTTGGTGTTTACAACACACTAAACCGTTTGAAAATCGGATGAAAATTGAGCACGCTATGGTTATTTCAAAGTATATGCACCATAGACATAATGTTATGAATGACTGTTTCAAGATGGCCACGGTTGAGCTACGCTTGCGCTGCCCCCTTGAGCCATCTAGCCTTTATATATATCTATGGTGCGGGCTACGGGGAGGGTCCTGAAAGTGAGTGACAGGCGCGACACTCCCGTTTTTTAGAATCCGCTGGCTGCAAAAAACTGTGGCCGCGCACAACCTGCGTTTAACAGCGGCCAGCCAACTCTTGGTGGGAGCGCGCCCTTACAAGTAAATGTCCGGAATTCTAAATTTACTTGAGTAAAAGTACAAAAGTATTGGTATCAAAATGTACTTAAAGTAACAAAAATAGAAAGTACTCATTATGCAGAATGTCCCATTTCACAAATTTTCAAAATGTATAAACATCTTTTGAAAATAGCAGATCTACAAGCTCACACTTGATCTTCAATAGATCTACACTGCGTCGATGTGTAGATCTATTTTCAAATGGCCAAAATGTACATAGGGCTGAAGTGGTTAATGTATGTTTTGTAATAATAATCAAAATCTACAAAGTAACTAGTAACTAAAGTTTTCAAATAATTATAGTGGAGTAAAAGTACAATATTTGCCTCTGAGATGTAGTGGAGTAGAAGTAAAAGTACTGAAAATTGGAAATACTCCAGTAAAGTAAAAATACCTCAACATTTTACTTAAGTAAAGTACTTGAGGAAATGTACCAGAACTTTGGAACAGCTTATACCTTTCCCTGAAAATAGAAGGCAACGTAGCATCTCTGAATATTGGAGCCTTTTTATCTAACATGTAACAGGGTGCAAGGCAAAAACGACAACGTATCGATGTCAGATTAACATCTTCGTCAGGTCATAAACAGATACAGGCTACGAGTGATTTATTGACAGGTGAGAGGCAGGGGCGGGCCATTCAATTAGCCGATGTCCAAAGGCCAACAATAGTTCACCAACTATTGAACAATGGTTCAAAACTGAATAGGTTGAATCGACATTACAGTAGAATATCCACAATTTAAGAGCCATATTTGGCCAGTATGAGAAACAAAGAGAATGTTATCTGTTGCATGGATGAATAAAATACACTGCACATACAATTATTACAGATATTATAAAAAAGACACTTAGGGCAGAAGGCTGACTAAAAAAGCGATTTACTGTAAACGCTTGTTTCAACCCGTCGGTACCATTTTCTTGGCCGCTTAAACTTTTAACATCTGAGAGCAGGGGGGCTGACCTTTACTTTTGGATACGATGTGGGGAAAAAGGTAAGAATCATGCATAGTGGCCAATTTTCACCGGTGTCGTCACCTGCCGACACCTGACGCTGTGGAACCTTATCTCGGAGCTATACAGCGGAGGGAGAGGTTCCGATCGGAGCAAGTCAACCTCTGTCGTTTTTTTACGTGATTTACATAAAAAGATTCACTTGACTTAGTGTGCACCACACATATGATCACACAACGCGCCAATATTATTACAATTTCTGGAAAATCTCTAAATCATTCTTTGGGAAATGAATTCAGCAATGCATTGACATTAAAAAGCAAATGTACTTTGTAATTTGTACTTTTGAATACTTAGGTGTTTTTTTTAAACATGTACTTTTGAATACTTAAGTTTTTTTTTTAAATACTCCAGTACTTTGACTCAAGTACAAATTTGACAGAGCAACTTTCACTTAGTAGCTGAATAATATTAACTGACCAGGAGTATATCTACCGTATACTTTGACCCAAGTATACTGGCCTGGGGGTGGAGCACTTCTTCCACAACTGTCAGTGACTCATCAGAACTTTTGTTCTCTCTTTAGTAGCCCACTGCCTGTGTCATCCGCAGCACTTCACTCACTGAAGGGTATTTTTAGCGTAGTAAAGGCGTTGTTTATACATACAGTATAGCAAACCAACCGTGGCATCACTCTCTCTGTCAAGTTCTCTCCCAAAGACTGTTCTCGATTGAACTGCCTTGCTCAGGCCTTAGAATAACATTAAAATTATATAACTCAATTGATTCAGAGGACCGTGTCTGAATGTTCTTGCATATCAACCTATAATTACCCTTAAGCACCAAACAAAGCCAATCAAAGGAAATTTTTTTTTGTTTTTTAAGAGTGAAGGAGGCTTTGTCGGAAAGGCTAATGATGGAATTTGGAATAGTAATACGTATCGTTGTTGTCGGGCAGAAACCTCCTATCTCCGTATTCTAAGTTTTTGTGTTTTTTCGACTTTATTATCGACCTTTCTCTGTCCCAGCATCACACTCTCGCGGGATCTAGTGCCAGTAAACATCGGACATTCCCGAGATCAGACGGCGGCCACTATAGGAGACCATTTGTAGGATTTGTTGCGAACGCCCAAGTGCAGCTTACTATGAAACCGTGCTCAGGTTGTGTGTGTGTGTGTGTGTGTGTGTGTGTCTGTGTCTCTGTGTCTCTGTGTCTCTGTGTGCGTGCACTGCCTGTGTGCAGCCGCCAGAGTGCGCCAGAGTGCAGGAATGTAGACAATGCTCTGATTAAAATGCACAACAGCCTGCAAAACACACACACACACACACACACACACACACACACACACACACACACACACACACACACACATACACACACACACACACACACACACACACACACACACACACACACACACACACACACACACACACACACACACACACACACACACAATGTCAATGTTCTCTCCCCATCACGGTGAAATAACACGGATTACAAGTCCGTAAATACACAATATAAAAGTAATTACAGGGATTACATTATAGGGATGCCATACAATAAAATACTGTCCTCTATTTTCTAATACGTTACGTTAATGATAACCAGCCAGCTGTTTGGCCAGCGGGGTGTTTAGAATGCTTTCCTACAAGTAAAGAGCCAATCTTTGCCAGAAATAATCAATTTAGCCCAATCCCCGTAAAACTCACTGGATATTCATGTGGATTGTTTGCAATTCCTTTGTGATCAAGATAATGCATATTGGAGAGTTCATAAAGTCTAGCTGACTGATGAAATTCCTCAAGCAGTTGTGTTATTGGCACAGTATAAGTCTATCAGTGGTGCTACGCATTCTTAATTTAGTAGCTAAGGGGGGAAGTTTCCACTTTGAATGGGGCACCAAGAGAATTATAATATCTGGGATTTATATAGCGCTTTTCTAAGTACTCAAAGGCGCTTTACATGTGTGTGGGGGCCAGGGGAGAGGAGTAAAAAATTCAAAAAAACTTTATAAGGAAAAAGTCAGATAAGTAAAATAACAAAACACTGAAGTAAAATAAAATAAAACACAAAAAAATAACGAGTTGAAATCAAAGTCAGCTTGGAAAGGCAATTTTGAACAAGTGCGTGCGTGCGTGCGTGTGTGCGTGCGTGCGTACGTGCGTGAGGTCTACTGTAAGTCATTTAATTATCCAGTTTAAGTTTCACAAGCTGGACCAGGCTAAAGGCGTACACACACGCATGCACGCACGCGCACGCACGCGCACGCACACACACACACACACACACACACACACACACACACACACACACACACACACACACACACACACACACACACACACACATGCGCACACACACACACACACACACACACACACACACACACACACACAAATCCCTGCCAATCAAATCATGTCTTCAAAGTCTTCAAACGAGTTTAGAAGTTTAGAGGGAATGTTTTTCTTAGTAGTAGATATATTTCAAGAGTCTGCAGTCTTTTTTTTATTGTTGGAAAGCTAAACTTTTTTTTTATCAGTCATTGCTTCAAAGTAGAACTGAATGGGGTCCTTTATATTGACGTCCCTATTTCCTTGCCTGGTATTTTCCTTTTGTTGCCATGTGGCATTTCTCTGAGCTTACTGTGACAAAAGGTATAGCAGTCAATATCAGGGATAACAATACTCCACCACAGTGAGTCTTTACGAGACCATTGATTACCGTACCTCTCAAAGCAGGGCACTTGTGAAGTCACACGTCAAAAGACATTTTTTATAGGTCCTTGAATCCCTTCAATAATGGCTGAGTAATTTATCACCAGTCTAAGAATGAATGACCTAAGATTTATTATTTAGGGTGGACAAAAGAGAGATATATTTCCTATCAAGTGAGCAAACTACAGATTAGCGAAGGCAAGGTTGTCACGATGATAGATAACTGTCTAAAGATTCAGTCTAATAAAGTATTCAATCAATCAATCAAGTCTCCAGAGGGCATGTTTTACATACATTTCACACTAAAAACAAACGGTGCTATATAGCACCTTTGTCAAATGGTGCTATATAGCACCTGTTATTAAGGTGCTATTTAGCACCATTTGTTAAATGGTGCTAAATAGCACCAGTCTTTAAAGGTGATATAGCACCTTTGTCAAAGAGTGCTATATAGAACCACAAAGGTGCTATATAGCACCACTAGAGGTGCCAAATAGCACTATATTGTTTACAGTATAGCACGGCAATTAAATCATGCCAGATACCACCATAGATTACTTAATATGCTTCTAAATCACTCTTCCACTCAAAAATATTGATCATTTCTTACCAAATAGGGCTTAAAAGATTCAGAATCCTGTACTAGAAGCATGCTGAGAAACACAATACATAACCTTTTCAAAAGTTTTATTTATTTTAGCAAATAAATAATGTATTGACAAAACTATGATACAAATATCCTCTATATCATTACTAAATATACACTCAATGTCGCTAACTTCAGTCAGTGCTGAAATGTCAGGACAAAATACTGACTCCTACAGGCTACTCACAGATGGAAATGTACATCATTTTTTACTGTGACAGGAAGTTTGCCTGCATCCTTCAATTTCAGAACAACACAACTCCAACAAGGTCAGTGTCTTGTTCAGTCCTTTAGGGTACTGGATTCTGAACACAAAATATACACACAATAGGAGTCCTAGTGCCATGGAGATGTACTCACTCTCATCTGTGAGCACCTGGCCATCCAATGTGAGCACGATGTGGTCATACTGCATTGGTGTTGACATGCCAGAAGTGCTGGTCTGAGCTTGGCCCTGGGGAAGGGGGAATAACATTAACCATCTTGTCTCACATTTATTTGAAAGGCAAATTCAACTTCTTTCATACTACTACTGAAATTAGTGATGCACAATATTAACATTTTGGCTGATATCTGATTAACGATCAATTGCATACTCAAATCGACTGATAAAAATACCTGTATTGCAATACAAGTGTCCAATAAGGTTTGCCTTACACCTCTTACAGTAACTGTAATACTAGGTACAGATCAATAAGGAGGCAATTAACACATTATACTGTACTAACTAGGATGAATATTAGCCTATAACCATATAATCAGCATGCTAATTTATATTAAAATAAAATAATAAAATCATCAGTAGCTAAAGACATTACTATTCTGGTAATCTCCATCAGCATCTCAAAAAGGCTTAACTCTGTTTTTAGGAGGCAATCACAATGTATGAAATCCACTAATATAGCTTATTCTTATGAGAAACCAATGAAAGTTGAACTAAACCAAATATGTGAGCATTTGTACATAAGTGGGCTATGCGGGGGGGTTCCTCACTTAAAATCTAGCCATCCGTTTTAAACACTATGGATAAAATAAACGCTAGCCTAAATAATCTTCAATGTGATGCATTAACACTTTCATACCAATACCTACTCAGTCATACATAAATAATGTGAATAGATAAATAGGGCGACTATAAAATAGGGTTATGGTGGTCAAACTCATTTTTTAACTCATTTTGCTTGGGGCCCACTGACAGCCCTTTAAGCACCCAGACCTTACTTTGAGAACCACCATAGTACTAAATAGCTAAATAGATTATTTACAAGCTCACATGTCACTATGCTACCGTTGTGAGCTTGTTGTAAAAAGGATATTTTCCCTATTTTCACTTATAATGCCATGTCCAAAATAGGGACGCCAGGTTGACAGTTGTTAAACTCTGTTGACAGCCACAAAATGGCTGTAATAATACTATCATTTGGGCAACTGTACCTATCAAGATACGTCTAGTTAAAGTATGTGTTTTTTTGCCACATGGGAGGTTCATAATGTTAACAAACTTAATATCCATAATAGCCATTATCACAGTCTTCAAAGCCACCAGAATACACGACAAAAACATGGTACAAAATCGCAAATTACCAAAATAAAGTTTCCCCAGTAACGTCAAAAGCCACATTCTTTGCCATTAAACACTCACCTCAAAAAATTCCCTCTTCTTTAAGCTGCTTTCTTCTATCTTCTTGATGAATCAATGATGACGCAGTTATATTATTATCTTCTCAGGAGGATTGTACCGTTCCGCTCGCGACGAACTTCAAAGCTCGCCCTGTGGTCCAGCGTCCCTTCTGCTCTCAGCGTGTTAGCTTGTAGATCTGTTGTTTTGTAACATGACACCCTGCATGGTGAACTTTGACGTGGAGCCAAGTCAGCCAACAAATAGGAAAGAAGCACTGAGAGTTTACATCACTTAGCAGACATTTGTAGTTTTCTTCAGTTTCGTAGAGATTCCAGGAGATACACCTCGGGCTGTAGCCTGGCTATTAAGCTGCTTATTGATGATGAACTAAAGTGGCTCATGTATTTGACTGACATGTGTGCATGTCTGTTTTGTTTTAATTAGAGATTTGGGCAGGCCCCATATATTTATTAGATGTATTCGATATATTCGATATATATATATATATATATATATATATATATATATATATATATATATATATATATATATATATATATATATATATATATATATATATATATATAAATACATAATTTGGGCAGGCCCCATAGATTTATTAGATGTATTCGATATAGTGTGATTATGAGAATGCTGTATATATAAATAAATGATACATATTGACATGTGGCATGCAAGGATTGAGAACCACACTGTTCTATAGGACTTCAGTAATTGTGCTGAGGTCTATATACTGTAGCACCACAACAATCCCCAAAAAACACTGAAGAACCCTGAGGTGCTATATAGGACTTCAATAATTGTGCTGAGGTGCTATATAGCACCACAGCTATCCCAAAGAACCACTGAAGAACCCTGAGGTGCTATTTAGCACCACAACAATCCCAAAGAACCGCTGAAGCACCTTTTTTTTGTGTGTGGCAGAGGCATTGTGAACTATTAGATAAGTGATAATTTTGATTTGACCTGTCTGCCAGGGGGATGGATGACACTAAATCTCTGAGGGTAGATTAACATTTATTGCGGTCTACAGGGAATGGGGGTGCAGGGGGGGGACTTCATGATGTTCCTTTAATAAACTGTCTTTTGAGTGCAGTATCGAGAGAAAGTTCAATCTCTTGACCAACAAGGCTAGTGAACGACCGTGCTAACGTTACGTTCAGAGATCTGACACAAGGTCTGCAAGCCAAGTAAACCATGCAACTTATATATATCTAAACGTATACAGTAGGTAACGCCCCCCAAAAAATGCCAAAATCCCCCAATATGCTTCCGTTGGTAATCGCTCTTGTTTTGAGTGACCTGCCAGTCACTCAGGTGCCAATCAAGGGTGTGTGACATTTGTAGTTTTCTTCAGTTTCCTAGAGATTCCACTTGCTCCAAGTATTAACACTGCCCCATGGAAAGATGCCAAGTTTGTTGCGCAAACGTGGCATTGCAATAGGGCAAGTGGAAGCTGGTGTTACGTTACGCAGAGTGGCAGCATTATTTGGTGTCAGCCCTGGTACCATTTCCAAACTCGATGGACCAAGTTCCGTGAGACTGGTGAAGTCAAAGGAAGTCAACACCCCAAGAAGACCAGTTCCTCACCCTTGCTTCACTGAGGAACCATAGGCTTTTTTTCCCAGAGATTTACTGGCAAGATTTTCACAACGTTACCAAAAACAGATGTCAAAGTTGCAAGACCCATGCTCAGGTGCCAGTCACACACCTCTCAGCAGGAGTGTGCTGGCAGGTCGCTCAAAACGAGAGTGATTACCAACAGAAGCATATTGCGGGATGTTGGCAATTATTTTGGAGGCACTACCCACACGTTTAGCTGTGTTGCTCATTCCACGATTGCACGATCCTTACAAGTTATACCTTGTTGTAAAGGTGACTAATCAACGATGAAAATTATATAAAATACTATACCAATTGGTGTTATTGAAGGGGAGAAATAATCAACTAAAGTTACGTTTCCAAACTTTTTGTGGACAGTTTATTTTATTCTGCTCATATTAGGAATAATGTGACTTAATCTGACCTGTTTTCCTTGTTTTCTTTCTATCTATTTCCCCTTATTTGAAAACTGCAAATGATCGGAGCTTTGTACGACGAAGAATTAACCCCAACTTTTTATACCTGTAAACCTGTGATGTGGCAATAAAGCTGCAAAGTTGATGTTATTTAGGGATTACCATCTCATATATACAGTAGTGTGTCACTTATTTCTGTCGTCATTTCCAATCTTCCTTGTTTATCCCCTGTATACTGCAGTGTTGATTTTTGACAGAAAATTTTGATTTAGTTTTAGACATAGTCTTTTGAATAAATTCTGTTTAGTTTTAGTCATATTTTAGTCATCCAAAATCGGCGACTAAATATCATAAGATTATAGTCGACTAAAAATGCTTGTGGCGGTGCCTTGATGCCGTCGTAATGGCTGATTTTACACTTGGCTGCACTCTGAAAATAGCCGATCTACAAGCTCACAACGCGTTGCAGCGCGATGCGTTGCGAGCTTGTAGATCTGCTATTTTCAATGCGCAACACCTGAAAGCAACCAAACATAAAATAACTTGTCTTTTAGTTCTACTGGATCTCTTCTCCACTCGTCCCTCAATAACATTTTAGTCTAGTTTTTATTTGTTGACGAAATTGTCAGTATATTTAGTCTTAGTTTTAGTCATCATAGCTTAGCTTTTATTACGGGGCC
>NC_137604.1:57789379-57804054 GCF_963280865.1 Gymnoscopelus braueri
CAACCTCAGCCTGTACAAAGCTATAGCACTATAGGTAGTGTTGCAGCTTGTCAATCCGAAGGTTCAGGGTTCGATTCTGTTAATGGCAATAGGTTGAGATGTCAATTCCGCTTCCATCTCTCTTCAATCTATTATGTTTCCAAGTCTCTCTCTCTCTCTTCAATCTTTTCCGTTTCCATGTCTCTCTCTCTCTTCAATCTATTCCGTTTCCATCTCTCTCTCTCTCTCTCTCTCTCTCTCTCTCTCTTCAATCTATTCCGTTTCCATGTCTCTTTCTCTCTCTCTCTCTCTCTCTCTCTCTCTCTCTCTCTCTCTCTCTCTCTCTCTCTCTCTCTCTCTCTCTCTTCAATCTATTCCATTTCCATTTCCATGTCTGTCTCTCTCTCTCTCTTCTCTCTCTCTCTATCTCTCTCTCTCTCTCTCTCTCTCTCTCTCTCTCTCTCTCTCTCTTCAATCTATTCCGTTTCCATGTCTCTTTCTCTCTCTCTCTCTTCAATCTATTCCGTTTCCATGTCTCTCTCTCTCTTCAATCTATTCCGTTTCCATGTCTGTCTCTCTCTCTCTCTCTCTCTCTCTCTTTCTCTTCAATCTATTTCCGTTTCTCTCTCTCTCTCTTTCTCTTCAATCTATTACCGTCTCTCTCTCTCTCTCTTCAATCTATTCCGTCTCTCTCTCTCTCTCTCTTCAATCTATTCGTCTCTCTCTCTCTTCAATCTAATCCGTCTCTCTCTCTCTCTCTCGTCTCTCTCTCTCTCCTCTCTCTCTCTCCTCTCTCTTCTCTCTCTCTCTCTCTCTCTCTCTCTCTCTCTCTCTCTATTCACTGGCCCCGTATTATCGCTGCTTGCAGCTATATTTTTGTTTTTGTTTCGTTTTTGTCAGTGAAAAAAGGTAGTCGACAAACATTTTTCGTCATAGTTATAGTCGACGAAATCAACTCTAGTATATACTGTATGACTTCTCTCTCTTGACAATTGATATATTCAAGAGAGATAACTCATACATATTCGATTTATATCCTTATACCCAAAAATGCATTTTCTGTTTACTGTGGAGCTAGAGAGACAGGGCGACCCCTGAACAAACACTCTAACAATGATTGCTATCATAATATAATATAATAACGTACTAACATGATTGATTGAAACATCATCCACGGCTGTATTTAAGTGACTGATTAGCCAGAATGCCAGATAGACCGATAGGTCGAATTAAGTCTGCATCTCACACCTTTTGGGCAAGCAGTACTTCTTGGAAATCCTTTTTGCTTATGCTATCAGAATATATCAGTGGTTCTCAAAGTGGGGTCCGGTGACCCCCCAGGGGTCCTTGAAGGGGTTCCAGGGGGTCCCCAGCAAAATGTGTTAATACAGCATCACAATCATTTTAACCACTTTAACCATTATATACGTTGGCTATTCAAAAATGTTTTTGAACATTTCTGATAAATCTTGAAAGTGTTTGAAAAAATGTGAATCATTTTAAAAATGTTAACCCACTTTTTTTCTTCTGGGGGTCCTTGGCACAAAACATTTTCAGATGGGGGTCCACAGCCAAATATAAATCAATTTGGGGGTCCTTGACAAGAAAAAGTTTGAGAATCACTGCTATATGTCACTTGGTAATCTGGCACCTAAGTAGACAGTTGATGTTATGTTATTATCTTGTATTTTTGTTCCAGAGATCCGTACACATTCATTTACATGTTACGTAGTAACCATGGATATTTCCGTATACGGTAGTTAACATTTCCTACTATTTGGCTGTAGTTTTATAAACAGAATCTTGTGATTTATTATAATTTATTTACACCATCAATTCAAGTCACGGAAATGGCCTTATACATGGTGGAGCATGCTAATGGCTAATTTATAGTTTATTTGTACGAGGAAGTGTAAATCAGGCTTAACAAATACCACCACGGATCACTAACTCTGTGTTTTGAAGGACTGATCAAACTGCTTATTTTTTTCTTCCCACACTTCTGGATGATTAACTGCTCCGCCAAGACTCCGCCATCACACAGCACGGCACTTTCTAATCACATACGCAGAGAAGAAACAGGGGCTAATAGCATAATGATCATCGAATCATGGAACTCAATCTCTCTCACTGTGAATTTCTCTCAGAGGAAATAATATGACAGGGGCCGGCCGCTGTTTCTTTATCATTTATCCATTAAAAAAAACACACCTCTGAGTGGCTTGTGTCCAGTGGTGTAAAGTAACTGAGTACATTTACTCAAGCACTGTACTTAAGTACAATTTTGAGGTATTTTTACTTTAGTGGAGTATTTTCGGTTTCCAATTTCTGTATTTTTACTTCTGCTCTACTATCTATCTCAAAGGAAATATTTTACTTTTACTCCACTATAACTGGATGAAAACTTTAGTTACTTTGTAGATTTTGATTATTATTACAAAACTAACCACAGCCCAATATATATTTCGGCCATTTGAAAATAGCCGATCTACAAGCTCACAATGCGTAGCGATGCGACGCATTGTGAGCTTGTAGATCTGCTATTTTCAAAGGATTTTTTTAATACATTTGAACTTGTGTGAAATGGGACATTCTGCACAACAATGAGTACTTTCTACTTTTGGTACTTTAAGTACATTTGGATATCAATACTTTTGTACTTTTACTGAAGTATTTTTGAATATGGGACTTCTACTTGTAACAAGAGTATATCTACATGCAGTATTGATACTTTTACTTAAAGTGATAGTTCACCACCTAAATGAAAAATGTTCTATGGATTAGTCACCCCATGGAGACTTGAATTCATGGATATGTTTTAGTTTTTGTCGCATTCTTAAGCCAATAATTTGATGACCAGCGGACCGGTAGGCAGCGGTTCCGGTAGGAGATACAAAGGAGACTCTTTGTGTCTCCTACCGGAACCGCTGCCGGTCATTTTTTTGGGGGTGAACTATCCCTTTAAATGCCATGGTTTTGCACTTTTTCAGTTTTACATGTGTCTATGAGGTTGATAGAACTTCATTAAGCCCCCTGGTGGTGTTTTTATGGTGTTTTATGTCTTCTCTGACTATTTTGAGTTTCTACCTGGAGGCTGAAACCTTGAGGGTCAAAACGTGCCAATAGAAAAACAGCCCTTTAGTGACATAGTAAAAATATACCCTCCCCCTCATTATCATAACACAACAGGTGTGGGCATGAGGAGGAGGAGGGACTAGGACAGGTGGGTGGCGCTAAGGTGGTGGAGGAGGTGCTAAGGTGAGAACCAGGTATACTTAATGAACTGGAGGCGTGTCCACATAAAAACATAATTTGAACAATTTCTGTACACTTTTTTGAAAACAATCTACCTCCTAGACGTATAACCATATACCTTATAATTATGTTTTAGGGGGGGGATCACTGAAAATCACGGCACCCCGTCTTTAGGTAAAACATGTGAGTACTTCTTCCATCATCACTGCCATCACTGAGTGGCTTGTGTCCTCCTGCACATCAGAGACATGTTGACATTGGCCTCGGCGCGACACATGGGGCTGATGAACAGCCGCATGGTCACAGCCGTGCGTCTGCCTCAGCGTGTCTGGGATTTTCCTGTGATGAAAAGGATCGACAGGCTGTGCACATCAGTCACACCGTGAGTCAAATGTGGGATGTTTATTTTTTTGGGTGGTGGTGGGACGGTTGATTCTGGTGGGGGGTTGATTCTGTGACACTGCCATCTGATGCCGTATGTGGGCCTGTGTGTATAGCAGGGAACGCATGCTGCTTAACCACTTAAAACCTTATTTTTTTTTTTACTTTAGGCTATTCAAAAATAGCAGATATACAAGCTCATAGCGCGGCACCGAGTGCTGCGCTATGAGCTTGTGTATAAGCTATATAATCTTTGAAGATTTGCACACATTTTAAAAGATAGATTTTTTTTAAAGCAAACATTTTTAACTCAAATACATATCATTTTGGGGGTCCTTGACCTGAAAAGTTTTGAGAACCACTGATATAGAAAGAAAACGGTTAGGATTTAGAAGACATTTGTAGAATCCCCAGAAGACAAGATTTTAGTTATAAATGTTCGCTTTAAAAACATAATATATTCAAAGATTTGCACAATAGACCGCCGAAGTCTGACGTCATTTACACATCCTTTGTTTGTCTACCTGGTTTGCAGTTTTCCACCCCCGTTCTGAATCCCATAGACGTATTGAATATCGCGTCAAATAAGAACTGTGTTCCAAAAATAAACACATGACCCCGGCGGGTTGACTCTTATGGATATGAAGCATCAACTGACGGTGAGAAAACGCTAATGTTACTTCCGCCGAATTAGTTACATTTTCGCCAGAAACAGACTGTATCAAATATAAGTGACTGACTATCATAAACGATACAGAACCTCCTCCCTGACAATAACGCCGACACGCGGTGTTTATTTTTGGACCACAATTCTTATATGAGACGATTCTAAGATGACCCAATGTTATTCTCCATAGAGAAATTACTTCCGCAAACCTGGGGATGAACGAGTGACGTCAGGACTTCGGTGCTCTATTGTCACGATAAAAAAAAAAATAGCAGATCTGCAAGCTCCTAGCGCTCATAGTGCGGCACCAAGCTTGTAGATCTGCTATTTTTGAATGGCCAAAGAAATCTTAAAATGACACAGATGCGTTCCCGGTCTTAATGGATTAATTGACTTCAAAAAGGGCTCACTCAGTGGCTGACAGTGACAGCTGATAGCTGACGCCAGAGGCTTGATGACAGTTCTAAGTGTGTGAAGTAGCTAGAACCAAACCACTTAACCACTTTCAACCCGGCGGCCCTATTTTAGGTGTCAGTACAGGGCGGAAATGTGCTAGTATAGATCGGCTATTTTCCACTATTTTCGCACAGCGGGCCGGGCTTAAGTGGTTAGGTATGGTGGATCGTAAGTGTTATTTTTAAAGTGTACCTTCTACTTTGTGGATGTGGGATGCTACAATTTGAAGTACAAACAGAAGCATATTGGGGGATTTTGCTTTTAGTACGAGTCCAAAAGCCCAACTAGCGCCCCCTTGAGGCCCTGCTGCTTTTTACACCCAGCTGGAACAAGTCATTTGAACCAACCATCCTTAGAGAGAGCCCTGCGCTCTCACTAGTGAGGCCAAAAAATAAACATAAAAAGAAAAATGTTTAATTGCCAGAACGTTTGAATGTTTTAGTGCCAGAACTTGAGGGATGTATTGTATATTCTCTGAAGGATTAGTATATTGTAAACAACAGGTTTACAATAGAGGCTAGGTAAACCATGGGTAGGCCTGTTTACAATTATTACATAATCGGCTAATCACATTTATTTGAGATAATCGCCAATATTTTTGCCTAATCGTCATGATCGTTTCCATGTTGAGAAATAAAGTTGAGTACAAAATATTAAATATGGCATATTTTGGCCATATTTGGCCAAGAAAAATGTGATTATTGGTATCAGTCATTGTCAGTTATTTCATTGTATTTTATTTTAAAAAATTGTCACATCTGCCCCGTGCAACTTTTGTTTACAAGGCCTAAAAGCCATACAATTAAATTGTTAATCACAATTATTTGTACTAGACCATACCCGTCGGAGGATCATTCATCCCATAGCTCGGGGGGCCATCCCATAGCTCCGGAGGCCGTAACCATGGTGACATTATTTTACATAAAAACGCTAATAAACAGCTTGACATTTGGGAAATTGAAAAACGGGCCGTCTGTGTTCCCGTGTGCACAGGGTAATGGTTAATGGCTGTGTGCAAATGCAGATCAATTGCTCCAGGCACTGAGGGGAACCGGGCAGACACGCACACACACACAGACGCACAGACCCACAGACGCACAGACACACAGAGCTTTGTTTCATTATTGGATGATGACAATTAATCGTCAAGTAAAATGTCATAATCGTGACAGCCCTAACCATGGGCTCACCAAGATCAGTAGGATCCATCCTGCAATCTGCCTATTAGAGTATGATACTGTATACTGTGTGTTAAATTCACATTTTGGCCTGAGGGTACAGCGCTAGAGGAAAGGTCACTCAAATGGTAATGGTCAGAGCTCCACCACTAGTAGGCCTAACACACGTATATAGCACCCAAAATAATTGTGATGAAAACGAACAGCTATGTTGTTACCTTAGAATAAGGTCACGATAGGTCTATCTATGCCTGTCGGGTACTATATTACATTTAAATCCTGGCTTCTTCAAGGGTCTTTGGTTTGCCCTTAATGTTATTGATCCAAATGTCACACACCTTTTCAAAAGTGTATTGATTGGATTTCTGTGTGCATAATAATTCAGAGGACTGTATACACGAAATAAGAAAAAAAAACATTTTCCTTGCACATATATTGACAGCAGTGGTGTAAAGTAACTAAGTACATTTACTCAAATACTTAAGTACAATTTTGAGGTACTTTTACTTTACTGGAGTATTTACAATTGTCTATACTTTTACTTCTACTCCACTACATCTCAGAGTTAAATATTGTACTTTTACTCCACTACAATTATTTTATTAATTTGCAATTATAACTTTAGTTACTAGTTTCTTTGCAGATATACATTATTACATTATAAAACATACATTAACCACTTTAGCCCTATTTTCTATGTAGGCTATTTGAAAATAGCCGATCTACAAGTTCACAACGCGTCGCATGGCGTATGATCTGCTATTTTCATTTAGTACCTTTACTTTTGGTACTTTAAGTACATTTTGATACCAATACTTTTGTACTTTTACTCAAGTAAATGTTGAATTCCGGACTTTTACTTGTAACAGAGTACTTCTAAATAGCAGTATTGATACTTTTACTTAAGTAAAACGTTTGTGTACTTTTTTTCACCACTGATTGACAGACAGTATACACTTCAGAGCCAACAACCAACGATTTGCAAAAAAAAATTCAAATTTTTTAATTGCAAATACTAGAAAATTAGATACAACAACATGATCGACTCATGATTCTAAATTGAAAACTAGACGCTGTGCGATAGTAATTAATAATGAAAACAAAGCACACAGCACTCCAAAATGAATATTTATTGCCACGCAGTTGTTTCAGGCTAGACGCCCTCCCTCAGTGTGTGCAATCAATGGCAATTTTACAAACAGACTCAGGTGGGTCATGGGTAATTATAGCCTAATAGATTTCTACAACTAGCACGCAGTTGGTCAAAAATCTCCCTTCAAGCCTATCAAAAAGAGGGGTGGATAAAGCGGTGCCCCCTTTGTTTAGGGTGGCTTTCTGGCAGAAAGGCAATTTTCTGTCAAAAAGCCCTTTCTGTCACAAAAGAACGCCCATGTGGCTCTGTCAGAGAGCCTTGAGGGGAGCTTTCTCCACACAAGGGATGTCCCGGCATGGGGGTTGAGCCACCATCATGTAAATAATAATACAAAATAAACAAACAAAACAAAACATGCAAATTTGTTTCGTAAGAAGCAAGTTAATGAAATCTCCTCAATCGGCCCACCCACTGGGAATGAGGGTATGAGTCTCTTGTTACCGACTCGCTGTGGCATATTCTCAGTTTCAATGGCCAAGTAATGGAGTTCACCAAGGCCGTGGATATGCCTATTAAAACGCAGACGCAGTCCAAGAACATCCAAATAGAATTTCAACAGGTGCTGGATAAAAACGTGCAGGCTATAGAGAAAATAATTCATGTCCGCTCACTATTTAGAATATGTATGTACCTGACGAAGGCCTTTTCAGATCGAAATGTATTTCGGAGCATTCTCAACAGCGCGCAGAATAATGTAATGTATTTTCTCTACGCCTATTAATCCACATGAAAATAGTGGACATTCCTATTCTGGCTCGAACATTTGTGTGAAAATAGCCGATCTACAAGCTTGTACGTCGGCCATCCAATAATTTCATCATCATTATTACGAACGAAACACTTATGTTCACAGATCCTGGCTAATTCACCTTAAGCCTATAGCATCTCTATTTTGGGTGTGTCATTATACTTGCAATTACAGACATTTTAAGCAGGTAAACCACACATTTTTGTATTACCGGTACGTGTGATTCTGACCCTAACCTTGAGACTGCCCATATAGCTGTCCTAATTGGCATCCCGGTTGTTTCCCGACCTGAGAATAGATTTTCTGTTGACTAAAGAGCTGGAGAGACAGGTAGACCCCCTGTTACTATAGTCTCGCGAAGCCAGTCAACTATTCCACAATCTCCTGAATGCTATATAGAGTCTGGAACTACACCTCCTGAATGCTATATAGAGTCTGGAACTACACCTCCTGAATGTTATATAGAGTCTGGAACTACACCTCCTGAATGTTATATAGAGTCTGGAACTACACCTCCTGAATGCTATATAGAGTCTGGAACTACACCTCCTGAATGCTATATAGAGTCTGGAACTACACCTCCTGAATGTTATATAGAGTCTGGAACTACACCTCCTGTTATATAGAGTCTGGAACTACACCTCCTGAAGGCTATATAGAGTCTGGAACTACACCTCCTGAATGCTATATAGAGTCTGGAACTACACCTCCTGAATGTTATATAGAGTCTGGAACTACACCACCTGAATGTTATATAGAGTCTGGAACTACACCTCCTGTTATATAGAGTCTGGAACTACACCTCCTGAAGGCTATATAGAGTCTGGAACTACACCTCCTGAATGTTATATAGAGTCTGGAACTACACCTCCTGAATGCTATATAGAGTCTGGAACTACACCTCCTGAATGTTATATAGAGTCTGGAACTACACCTCCTGAATGCTATATAGAGTCTGGAACAACAACTCCTGAATGTTATATAGAGTCTGGAACTACACCTCCTGAATGTTATATAGAGTCTGGAACTACACCTCCTGAATGCTATATAGAGTCTGGAACAACACCTCCTGAATGCTATATAGAGTCTGGAACTACACCTCCTGAATGTTATATAGAGTCTGGAACTACACCTCCTGAATGCTATATAGAGTCTGGAACTACACCTCCTGAATGCTATATAGAGTCTGGAACTACACCTCCTGAAGGCTATATAGAGTCTGGAACTACACCTCCTGAATGCTATATAGAGTCTGGAACAACACCGAATGCTATATAGAGTCTGGAACTACACCTCCTGAATGTTATATAGAGTCTGGAACTACACCTCCTGAATGCTATATAGAGTCTGGAACTACACCTCCTGAATGTTATATAGAGTCTGGAACTACACCTCCTGAATGCTATATAGAGTCTGGAACTACACCTCCTGAATGCTATATAGAGTCTGGAACTACACCTCCTGAATGTTAGAGTCTGGAACTACACCTCCTGCTATATAGAGTCTGGAACTACACCTCCTGTTATATAGAATCTGGAACTACACCTCCTGAAATCCGAGACAGGAAGCTGTCATCTGTTCGTCATTTCCGTTCACGACAATATATGTTAAAAAAAATCTTCAAATTTTATTTTGTAATCTCCATTGCTGGTAAGCAGCAAGCAATGTATGCTTTGATTATTTTGATTTATATTATAACAAATTTGCGTGACTGTAAAGACGAAACGGAAGAGGAGAGGAGGCGTCACATCCGCAGTATCCTCTGGTCATTTTCAGAGCTTCCGTTTCTCCAGACTGTATGACGGAAGCATTCGAAAATTGTGGGAGGCTGGCGAGACTACCCTGTTACTGAACAAACAGAGCTTTTTACCACTTATTTTAACAAAAGAAATATCACTTATACCACCTTTAAGTGACATAACCCATTAAGACCTGAAGCCGATTCTACAAATGTCTTCTAAATCCCAACAGTATTCTGAAAAAAACGTATGTTTCTATATCAGTGGTTCTCAAACTTTTTCATGTCAAGGACCCCCAAAATTATATGTATGTGGCCGCCAACCTCCATCTCAAAATATGTTGTTCCTGGGACCCCCAGAAGCAAAGATTTGAGTTAACAATGTTCGCTTTAAAGGGCAAGACCACTTTGGTAGAGGTTTGGGTTGTGTAGTTACCTTGCCATGATGTAACTCCAAAGGTGGAAGAGAAAACAAAAATAATTGCTCCATTGATTAGAAATTGATAATTCAAAATATGCTCCTCATTGACTTACATTGTACGGTAAAACTGCTCTCAAAGTCACTCTTTTAGCATGTAAACGAACTCAAACAAAGTTGATTCAGACAATATAGAACATCACCAAACCCAGTACTGTTTGTTTTTTTTATAAAAATGTTAACGTCCTGTTGATTTTGCTATTTTTATTAAGAGGAAAACCCGGACTGGATCCGCGGATCCGGATCCACTCTTCAAATGGTAAAATCAGCAGGAAGTTTACATTTTTATAAAATAAAAAAAAAGTGCTGGGTTTGTTGATGTTCTATATTGTCTAAATCAGCTTTGTTTGTGTTTGTTTACGTGCTAAAAGAGTGACTTTGAGAGCTGTTTTACCGTACAATGTAAGTCAATGAGGAGCATATTTTGAATGATCAATTTCTAATCAATGGAGCAATTATTTTTTATTTCTTGTCCACCTTAGGAGTTACATCATGGCAAGGTAACTACACAACCCAAAACTCTACCAAAGTGGTCTTGTCCTTTAAAACAATATATTCAAAGATGTGCACACATTTTCACAATTAAAACAAAATAGCAGATCTACAAGCTCGTAGCGCGGCACTCGGTGCCGCGCTATGAGCTTGTATATCTGCGTTCCAGGTCTTAATGGGTTAAGTTATAGGACTATTGATGGGCACCACGAAGATTGTACAACAAGTCGTAATATCAGGTTGTCTTGAGCTACAGATTGTATATCTCTCACAAAGGCACATTTCAAGTCAGTCTTGATTTCTTCAACAAACTTTAAAGTGGGTTCTGAATGTGAGTGTGAGGGCTACATAAATCTCTGTCACTCGGTTGTCTTTCATTTTTCTTTTATGGATGCAGCTTTATCTGCATTGGCGTATGATGACAACGTCCTCATTATTCATCACCTCTGCAAGAGAGCCTTTCTGTCTGACTCAGTAGGTAAGTATTATTATTTTTTTGTTTACTCTGAGCACACAAGTCCATTATATCTCTTTCCACTACCTGGCAGGAATGCTCCCCTCAGTGTGATGGATTATTTATCTGTGGCATCAATGTACTTTTACAGTAGGTTTGAAAACACTTCATTTTTTTTTTTTTTTCATTTTTTTTTTTTTACCAGAGGAGACAGGTTGTGATTGACTCATTGCAAAATACTGCAATTTTCCATTTACCTACCTCTGGTAAAAAAAAAAAGCAGCATTGGATGAGGCCTTTATTTGCTTTGGCTCGCTAAAACTGCAGCTGACCTCTCCCAAACCCCCCCCTCCCCCCCCCCCCCCCCCGCCCACTGACAGAGCCAATATTGAAGGCTTATGTGTTATCGTGGGCGCCACTCTGGGCATCATTAAAATGTCTTCTTCAGACTCATCTTGCTTAGTCCGTGCAATAATATATTGAAAGGGCATGTCGTATAGCTGTCCGAAACCGTTACCTTTTAGGAACTGGGCCAAAGAAACTGTGTTCCAATAGATCCAATTTAGTTATTATTTAGCTGTGGTGGAAAAAGCACAATTTTTTTAAGTAAGTATCAATACTGCAATGTAGATATACTCTGTTACAAGTAAATGTCCGGAATTAAAAATGTACTTGAGTAAAAGTACAAAAGTATAAGTATAAAATGTATCTTTAAAAAATAGCAGATCTACAAGCTCACAATGCGTCGCACCCCTATTTTCGCTACTTGTCATACAACAGAATACTGTATAAAATATGTAGGGCATTAATTTATGGGAAGAAAAACATAAAAATAAGGTTTCTGCCCAACAGCGACAGTGACTGTGTAACCATCGGGATTCGAGCCCACAAGAGAAACCAAACAACAAAAATGACACATACTCCAGTCCACATTCAGCTCTTTGGTTGCTATATTCTGTTATATTTTCCAGGCTTTGGCAAAACGCTCGATATGAATTGCTTCATGCCAGTAAAGCTTCCTCTGTACTGAACTAACCTCGCGTCACCAGGCTTTCCACCGTACTTCTTAGCACAATGGTGTCGTGCAAAGAATATTGAAAGTAGCTGATCTACAAGCTCATAATAAGTTGCATCGTGAGCTTGTATGTCCGCAATTTTTGTTTATTCGTTTTTTATACCATTATGGCATTGAACAAATAGAGGTACACATTATAGCAATATCAAAAATCAAAGTCTAATCATTATATATCTGTGTACACGACACAAGATACAATGCCCCACCACAATACACAATTAGACAGACAATACAAAAAAGGACATAAGAATACAAAAATAACATACAAAGGCTGTTTTTCTGGTGCGGCTGAAAAATAATGACATCTCATATTAAACCACAATAAACCAGAGGACATTCATCACCTGGCCTCTACATAGTCAATAAAGGGCTGCCAGGTGTTATATTATTTCTCAATAGAACCCCATAATGTAAGGTTTTTCCAATTTAAGGCGTTGCATAACATCATTGATCAACGTATTGAATGTGGGAGGTTGAATAAAAATAAAAGCTCAATAAAATTAGTCTAAGTGCCAAGGGGGGTCACAAATCCCACCATAGTGGAGTTGCGTCCTCTAATTAAGAGGACCGTTATGAGGACTGTCATCTCTTGGGACCCCCACCACCGCCATTACTGGGTCAGGTTCCACCTAGCCTGGGGATCAACTCCTTTTTCAGTTTTCTGATCCGGTCTAGAGGGGATATAAAATGGTAAATGGTGCATTTATATAGCGCTTTTATCCAAAGCACTTTACATAGATTGTGCATTACATTCACCCATTCACACACACATACCGATGGTGGAGGAAACCATGCAAGGCACCAACCTGCTCATCGCGAGCAATTAGGGGTTCAGCGTTTTGCTCAAGGACACTTCCACACTAACTCTGGGGGAGCCCGGGATTGAACTGGGAACCTTGCGGTTGCCATCTGGCCACTCTACCGGATACTCTACCCCTGAGCCACTGTCGCCCCATATATATATATGTCGCAGGGAGATTGGCATTCGTTGGGAAATTGGAAAGGTATGCTCGTTTTTAGGCGCAAGGCGGGGCTTCGGCGCAAGGCGGGGCTTTAATGCGAGGCGAACGCTGAGGAGCGCTGAAAATAAAATGGATAATATGAGAGAAATATTCTATGACAGGTTGGATAATGAAGCGGTTAGCAAAACTGAGCAGAGTAACGCTGTATTTTTAACTCGCGAGACGGTGATAATAGTTATTGTCCATGACGGAGGCGCGCCGACTCAGCAGACCTTGAGGCCGAGGAGGCACGCCCGAGCGCCTCCAGGCACGCCCGAGCGCCTCCAGGCGCGCCCGAGCGCCTCCAGGCGCGCCCGAGCGCCTCCAGGCACGAGTGCCCGCGCCGACTGGCCGATAGTCTGCTAGTCGACTCAGTGCCGTCCGAGTTGTAAACCGGAGAATAGATCTTTTCATGGGTTACTATCCACGACACTCTCTAATTAGTGTGCATGCGTGCGTGTGTGTGTGTGTGGGGGGGGGCTCTAGTGTGGCTTGCATTGCCCTCTAGTGTTGGTTCTACAGAATTGCCTAGTAACAGGTGTGTTGATTAGATAGACAGATTACAGTCGCAATCAAAGTGAATCGATAACAAAGGGGAAAGCGAGGGGGGGTGAAAACGAGCGCTCCTTTTTCAATTTCACTGGTTTTACAATTTCCCTGTAACATATATATAACCGACGGCGGAACACCAGTGCGCCGTGCACCTCCAAAATGATTCCCCTAGTTTAAGTGTTTAGTTTGGTATAATGGTTTAGTTTCTTTTGGTATAATAAACATTTGGTACTGTATATCCATCTTTTATTCTAACTCGTAGCGCGACTAGCGAGACTAAACTAATTGATTTGCATTATGTGGGGAACAAAAATAATGCGACGCCCAACTGGAACACACCCCCGGAACCCAATCTTTTCTTTTCTTCTTTTTTTCTAAACCGGATCACACAGCTCAGTTCTATAATGAAAAGCAGGTTTGTCACAGAGTATTTCTACATTGCAGTATTGATACTTTTACTTAAGTAAAACTTTTTTTTAAAAACTTTTTCCACCACTGGGAATGCTTGACCTTTTGAGAAATGTTAGGCGATGTAATGCCTTGAATTGTATAAGGCTGGCACAAAGTAGAAGCTGAATGTACACACTCTCGTCCTGACTGTGCCTCAAGTCTAACCCAGCTCCTCCGTTAAGCTCACACCCAGAACACCCTCTCCCATGGAGCTTTAAGAGAGCCTAGAGAGGTTTCTAATCGATTAGATATATGGTCGTAAACATATCGTCTCGGGTTTCCGTCGGGTGGAAACCTCATATGTCCAAAACTGTTACTTTTCAGGATTCAAATTCAAAAACATCCAAAAGTAGCAGATCGACAAGCTCAAAGCGTGTCGATTCGCGCCGCGTTTCGAGCTTGTAGATCTGCTACTTTTGATGCTTTTGTGTGACGCTGTAATAATTATGATCAAGTAGGGTGTTAATTTACGAAAGAAAACACAAAAAGTTAAAATATGGAGATAAAAGGTTTCTGCCTGACAGCAACGATATATTACTTCCCTAGATGAAGGATCTACATAGAACTACATGCTATTTTCACTATTGTTTTTACAATCGATCGATTAATTTTATTAAC
>NC_137604.1:57804254-57836754 GCF_963280865.1 Gymnoscopelus braueri
AATCCAATCCTCTCCGTTTGTGAATGATGTCAACAACAACAACACAACCGCTCACCCCTAATATATATAAAAAAAACACAAAAACAAATGATCCCCCCAAAAAACGTCTCCAAACCGGGATAGTTTTTTGAATGATATTATCCAAAGGTTTGATTCGGAATCTCCGCAGTGTGTGTATGTGCATGCGTGTGTGTGCGTGTGTTTGTGTGTGTGTATGTGTGTCTGTGTGTGAGAGAGAGCGAGCTCCGTCCGTTCTCCTCGCAGCCTCCAACCACCACCACCTTCTCCTCCACCTCCTTCTTCTCCTCCACCTCCTGCTCCTCCTGGCGTCGCTCACCGACTCTTGGAGACTGGAGGGGGGATTCCGTCACAAACAACAACCTGGGCGCACGACCACCCCCAACACGCACGTGCACGCACGCGCTCTCCCCTTAAAGCCCGCTCTCTCCCGCCGCGCGGACAGCATGCTTCTTCACAAAAAAGATGAAGAAAAAACGGCCGCTTCTCCTCTTTTTCCTCTTCTTGTTACTTAACTAAAGGCTCAAACAAGTGACTGAGTGATGATGCCTTCCAAGTTAAGTGTTATTTATACTTTTTTATGAGACATGCACGCACGGCACCGCACTGTAAAAAGGTAATAAAAAGGTAATAACATAATATTCCATTCCATGCAGGTCCGAGCCAAGCTGTGCCCCGTGCGGAGCGACGACCGTATGAATGTGCGCTCGAGCGGAGATGAGATAGAAGCTACAGTCTCTGGCGCTTTTTTTTTTTTTTTTTACCACGCAGACCGCCCACACACTGTACACACACACACACACACACACACACACACACACACACACACACACACACACACACACACACACACACACACACACACACTCACACACACATACATACACACACACACACACACACACACACACACACACACACACACACACACACACACACACACACACTCACACTCACACTCTCACACACACACACACACACACACACACACACACACACACACACACACACACACACACACTCACACTCACACTCACACACACACACACACACACACACACACACACACACACACACACACTGTACACAACCAGCCGCCTATTTAATTAAACATTAGCCAGGCTCTACACACACACACACACACACACACACACACACACACACACACACACACACACACACACACACACACACACACACACACACACACACACACACACACACGTGCACACGCACACACACGCACACACATATGGGCGTCTACTTAAGACGCGGGAGGGGAGACTGACTTCATATCTTCTCCTTAATAAATATCATCAAAGGAGATATGAGATGTGACGATGCGCCTCATAGGTTCCAACTTTACACTTCATTAAAGGTAGAATCTCTCTCTCTCTCTCTCTCTCTCTCTCTCTCTCTCTCTCTCTCTCTCTCTCCCTCTCTCTCTCTCTCCTTCTCTCTCTCAGAGAGAGAGAGAGAGGCTGGAAATAACGGGCTCGAGCGTTCCGTTTTCGTCTCGAGCGTTCGGCTCTCTCTCCACAGTTTTGTTAACAACACCTTTGATTGATTGATTGATGTACTTTTATTTAGTAAGACATAAATCCCCCCCACCCCCCATCCCCCCACCCGCCCCCGCCCCCGCGAGCGGGGCGGGCGGGGGGGGGGGGGGGGGGACAAGAATCTGGCCCGGTCCACGTTAGAACCATAGGTTAGAACCCACCATACGCGCCTGACCGTGAGTACCGTCGTACTAATGAACTATAAATTAGTCATAAACATTGCGATGGATGATGCGCCAACAATGTACGCGAGTCAAAGTGTATAGTCTATACCGGTCAAATATTACTCAACTGTCAGTCAAATATATACTTATACTATTTTAACTTATACTGAGTTAAAATATACTGGAATAATTGCTTTAACAAATATTTATATAACCTATATGTTCTTTTTAATATCAATGCATTGCTGTAATAACATAGAAATAAAACATATATATCATTAGTGAAATGTACTTTCATAATGTAGGCCTACTCAAAAGCACAGTATAGGCTATATTTATAGAAACCTATTTGTCTTTGAAATATAGGCCTATAGCAATTGGAGTGAAAGTCAAACATATCCAAAAAAATACAGATACTCATGTAAAGTAGAGAACAATTTAGGCTACTGAAGAAATAGGCCAACAGTAGGCAACTCAAGTAAATGTATTTCGTTACTGATTGTGTGGTAACAGTGTCACAATCATGTTTAACCACTTTATCCATGTATAAAGTAGGCTATTAAAAAATAGCAGATCGACAAACACAGCATATGTCAGTTCCTGCAGGTGCAGTGAGCTTATATCTGCTATTTCTGAAAATGTCTGAAACCTCAAACAGGTCGCATGTTGTTGTGACTGAACGTCTCTCACCGCTGCGCACGCAGGCCTCAGATGTACAATAAAAAAAGAAATAAAACAATTTAGAAAAAAACGTTTTCAAGTACCCGCCCGAATACCCTGCATGCAGACTCCCCATCACCCTAAACACTGATTAATTCACCAAACGACATGCTGGCACACAGAGCCGTTAATTGTCCGTGTCCGTTGATGATGTGTCACTCTGCTCTGCCTCGCCTCTCCTCAGCACCAGGTTGGTTATAAAGCCATATGCAGCGACGCCAGTGAATTACGGTCTCAATTAAACGTAATCAACAGATCAAAACTGCGGCACAGGGGGTCCTCTGGGATCCCCTCTCTCTCTCTCTCTCTCTCTCTCTCTCTCTCTCTCTCTCTCTCTCTCTCTCTCTCTGCAGATGGTGTAGAGTAGACACTGGGGGTCATGATGACAGCAGGGTTGTAAGGACAGTCTCTCATGAGGTCAGTTAAGCCTAATTAAACCAGTGGTTGTCAAACCTTTTCATTTCAAGGACACCCATAACTCTGAGAGTTATGGGTAGAGTTATGGGTATCCTATTACTATACAGTGGTTTTCAACCCTTTTCATTTCAAGGTCCATCATTTATTCGGCATTTGAGCCACAGGCCATGCACCGTTTGATGAGATTTAGCCTCTCAGTCCCAAGACTTAGAATATTTTGTTGTGTTGGATAAGATGTTGTCCACAATTCCATGATGTACCCTTATGGGTCCATTTGGTTTCATTTTACACTCTCAAGAGTTAAAGATCTATTCTATAAGGGTCCATTTGGTTACCAACTCTTCATCATTTAGCTATAGGGACCACCTGGAACCCCCTCAAGGACCACTGGTGGCCCCTGGAACCCTGAGTATTTTGGCGTTGGGGTCCGTAGAGCTGAGTGGCACTAGTTTAGCCCTGAAGACCCCCATCAGGAACCTGAAGGAAAGGATGAGGAATGGTTAGTGGAGCGCACAAAGAACAGTGGGGAGACTGGGGTGGTGGAGGGATGCGAGAAACAGATCGACTGACGAGTGACGGTGGTCGTTGGTCATGTATAAATACAACCCTTGATTAGCTTGGTGGGAGGAGATAAGGGAGGAGTTGTTATCAAAGGGATCACGAGCAGGTGCGCTTGGGAGGAGTTGATATCAGCCAGATTGGAGGTGATTACATGGGGGAGGAGATTGTTATCTGGTGTTCTCTTCCCTCCTGAACTTACGTTGTACCAACTGCATTTCACTAGTAAAGACCTCACCATCAAACATAATCGAGTCGGGTTGTGTTTATTGAATCTGAAAACAGCATGGATTGATTGAGCAATGGAGGAATGGGGGGGATGTGCGATGTTAACGATGTGAAGTTAGAGGGA
This sequence comes from Gymnoscopelus braueri, assembly GCF_963280865.1. NCBI lineage: Eukaryota > Metazoa > Chordata > Actinopteri > Myctophiformes > Myctophidae > Gymnoscopelus > Gymnoscopelus braueri. The sequence continues at coordinate 57,808,043 of NC_137604.1, forward strand.
TGGCAGGCGAGTGGGATGGGGGGATGGAGGGTTGGGAAGATGTGATGAGGGGTGAGGTGGCGAAGGGGCGAGGAGCGAGTGGTGAGGTGATTAACATGGGGTGGAAGATAGAGGGTGATTTAGTGAGGATGGGGTGGAGGGGAAATGGGAGAAGGGTGGCGCGATGGAGATGAGTAAGGGGTAATGGGACAAAGGTGATGTGACGACGAGGGTTGATGCGGTCCAGGAGTGTTGGTCCAGGAGCAGGTGGTAGTTGGTGGTTCCGGGGGGAATGAACCCTGAGTATTTTGGCGTTGGGGTCCGTAGAGCTGAGTGGCGCTGGTTTAGCCCTGAAGACCCCAAAAACTGGTGCTCTGTGCTGTCACGGTAACGGGATGTTACCGTGACAGTCCGTCTAGCGTCTACATTCGTTCCAGCGGCCTTGGCGGATGGTGGACCGATGGATTCAATTAGTGACCAAGGTAGGTATGGAAGGAAGGTCTGGTGAGAAAGTCTAGGGAGAGAGAGCATTCAGGTGAGGAAATGGACATGTAGTCAGGGCCATGATAGAACTTGTTATAGTAGCATTACTGTAAGTTAAATCACATAGAATGTTAGCGCATGCATTGGTTGTTATGAAATGACTTAGAGGCGGAGCGCCCTTGGAGGTCCTGTTGTAGAAACGCCTCTGGTGGGTGAAGGAAGGTTAGTTTAGTTGATGGTCGTCGACGGTATGCGTGCAAACTTTACAAGGTGTAGGCAACGGTGCAGGGGATTTGTTGGTGGTGTGGTTGGTTGTCCCAGTTAGGGCTGTCGCGATTACAATTTAAGTTGACGATTAATTGTTACTCAATTGCAATACGTTGCGATTAACGATTTAATCGTGTGTTTGGCATTGAGCCATTATGGGTTTTTTTTGACTGAATATGCAAAGAAATTATTGACATGTTCAATAATTGTATGCATGTAAAGTAGAAGAAATAGCCGATCCACAAGCCCACGACACACCACGAACTGATGCGCTGTAAGCTTGTAGATCTACCATTCCCGCCACTCCAATATTTGGAAATGTACGACAAAATTTCAACGTGGAAACGATGAAGCGAAATAATTGCGATTATCTCAATAATTGCAATTAGACGATTATGTGTTAATTGTGGCGGGCCAAGTCCCGGTGTATGAGGACAGAGCGGCTGGTCAGTTCGGGGCCCCAAAAGAAGCCGCGATGAATATCTGATAGGTCTCAGATGGCACGAGTGGACGGAAGGGGGCATGGGTCAGGGATGTGAGGGAGGGAATGTGCTGCAACGAAACAAGCGTGATGGTGGAGTTTACAGTTTAGGCATTTACGGTAAGCAAGGACACAAGATAATACATCATAATACACATAATACATCAAATGCATAAAAAGGAGTGATGTTACTGGAGGGCTGACGGGCTTGCGAGAAACAGATCGACTGACGAGTGACGGTGGTCGTGGGTCATGTATAAATACAACCCTTGATTAGCTTGGTGGGAGGAGATAAGGGAGGAGTTGTTATCAAAGGGATCACGAGCAGGTGAGCTTGGGAGGAGTTGATATCAGCCAGATTGGAGGTGATTACATGGGGGAGGAGATTGTTATCTGATGTTCTCTTCCCTCTTGAACTTACGTTGTACCAACTGCATTTATACCTGTGTAGATACAGGTAATTGTCATGCAATTGGGTCTTTTCGGCCAGCAACTCTGTCAAAGGCGTACTTCTTTAGGAGGTGGTCCTGGGTGGGGGTTCCAGGGGGTCCCCAGCAAAATTAGTTAATACAGCGTCACAGTCATTTTAACCTCTTTATCCATATTTTATATGTTGGCTGTTCAAAAATAGCAGATCTAATAGGCATTTGAGTTTGTGGGGTTTTCAGCTATATATTACTTTCAATGGTGTGACATCACGTTCTCTTTCTACATAGAGGGGCTATAAATTAAGCTTTACCCCCATGACAGAAAGCCTATATTACACAAATCAATAGGATTATGCTTAAGGAACAGCTCACACACCACCCTCCTCCTCCTCCTCCTCCTCCTCCTCCTCCTCCTCATAAAGATTTACACCTGTTGAGGTGGTCTATTCATCTGTGGCCAGAGGCGGCGTCAAACGGTCGATTGCGTAACAGCGTGGCAGTAATAACGAGGAAAGGAGACCACGGGGATGAATGGCTTAATGGTCATGCTTTTCTTTTCAGGAAAATGTCCCAGGGTGTCCCGAAACATAATGGCGCCGTTCGTCATCTCTCTCTCTCTCTCTCTCTCTCTCTCTCTCTCTCTCTCTCTCTCAGTATCAATACCACAATGTTGACATACTCAGTTACAAGTAAAAAGTCTGGTATTCAAAATTCACTTGAGTATAAATACAAAAGTATTAGCATCAAAATTGTACAAAAAAGTACCTAAAGTAAACATACTCGTTAGTAAAATGTCCCATCACAACGCGATGTGAGCTTATAGATCTCTCTCTCTCTCTCTCTCTCTCTCTCTCTCTCTCTCTCTCTCTCTCTCTCTCTCTCTCTCTCTCTCTCTCTCTCTCTCTCTCTCTCTCTCTCTCTCTCTCTCTCTCTCTGTCTTGCTGACTCACTCGTTCACCCATTAGAGACAGCTGGAGCTGGGGAGGGAGAGACATGCCCGGCCGTGCTGTGTTTGTGGTGACAGGCCTTTGTGGGAGGCCATTAATAGTGGGCTGCCATTTTGATTTTCTTGCTATTTCATATGCCAGACAGTGCAGTTCATTATTCACTGGGAAAGATGTGACCACAGGGACCCCATTTGGGTGTGCGTAGAGTACTCCAGACAAAAGTTCAACTTTTACACAGGGATGTCTATTGAAGACACATCACATATTCACATTTTCACATTCTCTCTTCTAGTTATTTTTCAGTGGTGGACAAAGTACTCAACTCCAGCATATACTTGAGTCAAAGTATATACTCCTGGTCAAATATTACTCGACTATAAAGTCAAAGTTGCTCTGTCAAATTTGTACTTCAGTTAAAGTATTGGAGTACCTCATGCTTTTAAAAATGAAGCATCACGTTAGTTCATGCAGGGCACGGGAGTCATATACGCCTCAGGCTGTCAGTCTGGTGATGGCTTTCAATCAGCCACGCTTTCCTACACACCAATCCCACCTCATTCCCTCATCAAGGCGGTCCGTTTAGATACGGCTCCCTCCTTCACTGGATCTCTGCTTTTCAATTGCTGCCACACGCTGCTGGCAAATATAGCCTCCACCACCCCAGCCTCCACCTTATAGTTCAGAGTCTTGCATTACTCAAATGTTTAAACTGAATGTTGAACTGGAATTCATGTGCGCAGGGCTCTAAAGTAAACTGGAACTCAATGTTTGCATGGCTCTAAACTGAATTCAATGTCCTAATATGCATGCAAGTTTGCATGAATCAAGTTAATCTGATTAAATGTCAGTACTCAAGTAAATCGTCTCTGTCGGGTGGAAACATATGTCCAAAATTGTTACTTTTCAGGATTCAAATTCAAAAACCGCCAAAACAGCAGATCGACAAGCTGGAGCTTGTGGATCTGCTACTTTTGATGCTTTTTGTTTGACGCTGTAGGGCGTTCATTTACGGAAAAAAACAAAAGGTTAGAATATGGAGATAGGAGGTTTCTGCCCCGACAACAACAACAATATGTACTTTTCTACGCTGTCCACCACTGCTCTCTTCTAGGCTACTTATTTGTATTGTTTGCTTATGTAAGGCTGTAAACAGAGAGAGCTGGCTCGCTGTGGCTTTAAACATAAGGCTCAGTATTGCAGGGAAATCCGTACGTAGTCCCCCAACAGATGAGGCAGTTTTTTAGGATAACAGTGACCTACTTTTTGGTGCACGATTCACAGCACACTGCCCTCCATATAGATGGAACCACATAACCTAAAGTGTGCCAGGTTCTTCTGCCTCGTGATGATATATAGGACAGGGGTTCCCCTCCAAAACTACCCTCCAAAATAGCCACATAGCCTCTGGCTGTTTTTGTGGAGTGGCAACCGCTCTTATACCTGAGGCTATTTTTGAGGATCTTTGCCCCCGAAATTGCATGGCCCAAAATAAATCAGTTTAGAAAGATAGATCATTTTTGTAGATCTCACAATTTCACTACTGTCGAAAAATGATTGAAAATGTCTGAAATAAATAGGGTTGCCAGGTTGAAAGCGATTAAACTGGCACAACAATCTTATATATATACTGTGTGTGTGTGTGTGTGTGTGTGTGTGTGTGTGTGTGTGTGTGTGTGTGTGTGTGTGTGTGTGTGTGTGTGTGTGTGTGTGTGTGTGTGTGTGTGTGTTTTCCCCTCTTCTTTGCAATTGGCTCCCTTGGCTCCCCCCCTCTTTGAAAACACGTGGTATAGAAGATATGCTATGAATACGATTTTTCTTTTTCTATTTTAAACATACTGTATACCCTTCATGTTCTCACTTCTGCATCTGGGAGGCTACTTCTGTTATGCTATAAAACACACACACGCACGCCGCACACACACGCACACACGCGCACGCACACACACACACACACACACACACACACACACACACACACACACACACACACACACACACACACACACACACACACATGCACGCGTGCACACACACAATGTACAGTATGTGAGCACGGACACCCGTACACAACTGGAACAGTGATGCTGCAGTGTGCAGTGAAATGTCTGAGGTAGTAATTGGTCGGACAGCAGGGGGAATCCCCCTCAGCGATAGGCAGCATTGTTGAAACATGTGCGCCTGTTATTATTAACAACCCATTTAGAAGCACTGGGCGCCGTGCACAGTCATGCATCATTCACAGGCCAACAGCGCATGAACACAGAGTTTCGTGGCAAAGGCATCGGTTACACGGACAGGACGAAAAGGTCATGTGTGTCTTGTGTTTTTTGCAGGTTCCAATCTGGCTTTTCCATATCGTCTCTGTCGGGTGGAAACCAAACGTACTTTTCAGGATTCAAATTCAAAAATAGTGTTGTTTCGAGCTCGCGGATCTGCTACTTTTGATGCTTTTGTGTGACGCTGCAGTATGATCAAGTAGGGCGTTAATTTGCGGAAAAAACACAAAAAGTTAAAATATGAAGATAAGAGGTTTCCGCCCGACAGAGACAATAATGTGTGTCTGCTGTCCCCTGCTATCCATGCACTCCTCATTAGTTTAACTGCTGTTCTGCTGCTTAAAATCTGATTAGCACAAAATGTGTTTTAGAAAGTATTCCGTGGTCAAGAGAGAGGCTATACACTAACAACCTAACAACCTGCTTTTTCCTCCAAAGTGTAATCGTTGCCAATTACCCCCGTATTTATAAAACCTGTCACTGGCACTGCCAACCCCTACTTGTTGGTCTTGTGGGAGGGTGTTTTTATGTTGACAGCTTTAGTTACTGGTTAGCTTTTTAGATTTGTAATACAAAATAAACATTCATCACTTAATTAAGCTCTATTTTTATACTTCAGCTATTCGAAAAAAGCTGACCTACAAGCTCACTTGAGCATGTAGGGTCAACTTGTTTTAGAAAAGGTTCGACAAATATTGAAACATTTGAGTACTTCTACTTTGCTACTGTGAGTATATAGCGATGCCAATACTTTCGTACTTTTACTCTAGTCAAATTTTGAACAAAGGCCTTTTACTTGTAAACAGAGTATACTGTGGTTTTGCTACTTTTACTTAAAGGACGACTTCACCCATTTTCAATCTATTATCATAGAATTGGTCCTCAATAATACTCATTATAATATGGTGCCATTTTTGTCTTCTTGGTCTTTCTCTCAGAGGAGGCCAGTGTACAGTTCAGAAACCCGCCTACCAGTCATCGTTGGTGAATCCAAGCTGATAGAAACGGCAGGCTTTCTAATCCTGGAAAATTAACATGCTATAATGGGAGCCATTGTTCTCGCTAAAAGCTAAATTGAAATCTTGTTTGAAAATGAAAAACCCTGCCTAATGATGATTTCCCTGGTAGGTGGGTTTCTAAAGTGTCCACAGCCCTCCTTTGAGACACAGACTATTTTATCATGAGCATTAGCGAGGACCAATTATATGAAGATAGGTTGAAAATGGGTGAAGTGGTCCTTTAAGTAAAACCTCTGAGTACAGCACTCTGCTGCTGACAGAGACAGAGATCACCCTCCCCAGCTGGCTTCCCATCCATGAACACGGCCAATTGTGTTCGCTGGAGCGACCCGACCAAGCCCAGAGGCACCGCGGAGGAATCGAACCCCATTTCGACCATGGTGCTGGTCAGTGTTGCCAGACTATGCCAGGGGAAAAAAAGAGTGGAAGAGAAAGAAGCGACTACAGTACAGGCCATATATGAGCACACACACACAGCTATTTGAAAATAGCCAATCTACAGGCTCACAACGCGTCGCATCGTGACGTGTTGTGAGCTTGTAGATCTGCTATTTTCACAAATTTGTTATATTTTTTTGAAACATTTTAAATAGACACATCTTGTATGGGGTCCCTCCGTGGCACAAAATCCTTTGGATTACTACTACTGCTGGATTACTACAACAGATTGGGGTCTGTGGAAAAATATCTATTCATTTGGGGGGTCCTTGACATGAAAATGTTTGAGAACTATTGGTTTAAACAACATTAGGAAGCAAGCCCAAATAAACAAGTGCACTTTAGAAGAAAGCCCCAAAAACCGCAACCCACAGCTATCAATATTTACAAGCAACTTTACAGAAAAACAAGCCAAAAGTAAAGGCAGACATGAAAACACTGGTGGTGGTGGTGGTGGGCAGGAACTTTACCACTGCTCCAACAGCACGCCTTCCATAATTACTGTTTTCTTGTGAAATTCAGAGAGCAAATAATGACATTAATGTAGCTTTGAAAATAGTCTGTGAGTGACAGGGAAGTCTCCTTTAATCACAGATTGTAAAGAAAAAAATTCTCCATTTAAATTAGCTCCCAGTCTCCCACTATATATGAAACCAACAGGCAAACAAATTGACAAATAAACATGGAAAACACTTTTGATATTTTCCCTTTTTTTGAAATAGCAGATGTACAATCTCGCAGTGCAGCACAAAGTGACACGCTGTGAGCTTGTAGATCTGCTATTTTGCTGGGGACCCCCTACAGGAAAAAAATCTGCGAGCAGACGGAGAAGTCTCTTTTAATCAGAGATTCTATTACAAAGAATAATTATTTTCCATTTAAAACTCGCTCCCACTATGATATATAACAAACAACAGGCAAACAAATGGACAACAAAACATGCAAACGATAAAAAAGGAAATAGGAGAAAACGATTACACAAGGCCTCTGTCAAAGACAAAATAATAATGTGGGCAATTTCTGTATCCATGGTAACTGACTTTTCAGAGCGTCGCCACTTTTGTTGTGGCAGAAGCTCAAGCCCGGTTACATAAAGCCTATGCGCGTGGTAAAGCAACATGCTAGACGCCACGCTATAGTTCCATCACCATTCATAAACTATACGTGTTGTAAAGCAACATGCTATAGACGCCACGCTATAGTTCCATCACCATTCATAAACTAGTGACGGGGGCACGGTGGCGCAGTCGGTAGCGCTGTCGCGTCACAGCTAGAAGGTCACTGGGGGCGTGTCCTCTCCTCTGCATCATCAGTGCCCATACCCTAGGTGGGGTTGGTGAAAGGGCCTTTCTGTGTGGAGTTTGCATGTTCTCCCCGTGTGCCCTAGGGTAGGTACCCCCACAAAAAACATGCAGTAATCCTGGTCTCTATACTGCCTCCCCCTGGTCAGCCGGGGCGCCTGATGGAGGGGAAAGGAACTGGTTGGAATAACGTGTTCCTTCCACGCGCTACGTCCTAGCGGGGAAACTCCCCCCTGTCAGGTGATAAGAAGCGGCCTGCTCACTCTTCATGCATTGGAGGAAGCATGAGCTCAGTGCGGGGATGTCCCCAGGCTGGCAGAGGGAGAGTAGCGGACAGGATTACAGCCTCGGAAATTGACACTGGGTGAAAAAATCTGTCACAAAAATCTTTGGATAAAAAAGATTTTAAAAAATAAACTAGTGACAACGCCGGGCCACAAGATGCTAGCCTGCTCGTTCACTGTAGCACCCACATGATGAACTAATAACTCTGACCACTTTTAACCACTTAAACGCCAGCATCCGTATTGTGGGGAACTAGCGGCTATTTTCAGTCTAAAGCTTTCCTCACAATAAAGTCTCAAGACAGATTCTGCTTACAGCAGAATCTGTCAGCACCACTGCCCTACACATGTAGCGTTGTTGTTAGTAGGAATAAACACATAAGCACCCGGGAGGGAGTGGACTAAGAAAGGGGAGGAGCCAAACCCCCCCCCCCCCCCCCCTTTTTATTACAAAATGGCTTCCCAGATTGTCCTCACAATAACAGAAAACAGAAAAGACACTAGTATAGAGCCGTGAGGGACTCCGGTCAACTATATAGAGTCTGTGTTTTAAAAAAAAGCTATAATCACATCAGACATATGCTGCAACCAGCTCACTATTCAGGCAAGCACTTGTACATTCACATTAGTGTGTGTGTCTATTTAAAGAAACAAAAAACCCTACATGGTTGACCGGAGCCCCTGAGGGCTCGATACTAGTGAATTTGCTATACATTATATCTTCGCTGAAAACAGCATATCATCAAGCTCACAGATCTGCTATTTTTCGTGTGAAAGTCTCCCCCCCTCGGGTGGCGCAGTGTTAAAAAGTGCCTGCCCACCACCGCGGAGGTTGTGGGTTCGAATCTGTCATGGTGCATCCGGCTTTGTCGACCTGACAAGGACCACAAAAAGCTCTCTAGTCCATTGTGTGTTTTTGATCATAATTTAGCATTTTGTAACTTTGGTCACTTGCAGTGGTGTAAAGTAACTAAGTACATTTACTGTACTTAAGTACAATTTTGGGGTACTTTTACTTTACTGGAGTATTTCCAATTGTCTATACTTTTACTTCTACTCCACTACACCTCAGAGGCAAATATTGTACTTTTACTCGACTACAATTATTTGAAAACTTTAGTTACTAGTAACTTTGCAGATGTAAATTATTACATTATATGACATACATTAACCACTTAAGCCCTATTTTACACCCAGGCTATTTGAAAATAGCCGATGCGACGTGTTGTGAGCTTGTAGATCTGCTATTTTCAAACATTTTAGTGCTTTGACTTTTGGTATACTTTAAGTACATTTTGATACCAATACTTTTGTACTTTTACTCAAGTAAATTTAGAATTCCGGACTTTTACTTGTAACATAGTACTTTTACATTGCAGTATCGATACTTTTACTTAAGTAAAACGTTTGAGGACGTTTCCCCCAGCTGGTTACTTGGGACCATGTAAGACAAACACAAAATAAATATACCAGGAACAACGTCCCAATTGTCTGGAAATGTTTCATTGTAACTGGAGCAGGTGGTTTAGTAAAGCTCGGATTCCTGTGTTTTATGAGCAACAGAAGTGTGACAGGCTGTGCCAGAAGGAAGGGAAACAGACAAACGTGTGTCATCCACTCAAAGTCTTTGTACTTTCTAATTCTCCAGACTGAAGTGCTGCCATAGTGAGGTTATTGTACCCTTGAAATAACAAGGCTAAGTGACGACAGGGATGTCACAAACAAACATGTGTGTGTGTGTGTGTGTGTGTGTGTGTGTGTGTGTGTGTGTGTGTGTGTGTGTGTGTGTGTGTGTGTGTGTGTGTGTGTGTGTGTGTGTGTGTGTGTGTGTGTGTGTATAGCCTCATTTCATGGGGCTCTTGCTTTCAAGGCTTAAATTATACTTCATCGAAGGAATGTCACTTTGACACAAATGATGACAAATGATTTTCAACGGCATTCCTGCAATGACTTCTTAAGTAATTGGTTCTCAATGTGTGGTTTGAGGATCCCTAGGGGTCCTTGAGCGGGGGGTTCCAGGGTGTCCCCAGCTAAGTGATTAATAGATAGGAACCAAATGGACCCTTATACGGGTGTGGTTTTAAATCATGTCAGGAAATGAATCAACTTAAGCTCGCGTTGAAAAGCTGGGACTCACTGCTCTGACGCATAGTTAAATACTCTGAGATGGGGTTAAGTCTCTCTGCTGTCTATTTACTTCCTACCATTGACTTTACTTATCTCCCTCCCTCTCTCTCTCTCTCTCTCTCTCTCTCTCTCTCTCTCTCTCTCTCTCTCTCTCTCTCTCTCTCCTACACAAGAGTGGGTGACCTGGAAGGAGCTCTTAAAGGGATATTTCACTTTAAAATAAAATAAACATTAAAATAATATATAAGAGTTTGCATGTTCTCCCCGTGTCTCCTAGGGTAGTTAATACCCTCACAAAAACATGTAGTAATCCTGGTCGCTATACCACCTCCTCCATGACAGCCGGGGCGCCTGATGGAGGGGAAAGGAACCGGTTGGAATAACGGGTTCCTTCCACGCGCTACGTCCTACCGGGGAAACTCCCCCCTGTCAGGTGATAAGAAGGTCAGTTGGCTCTCATGCATTGAAGGAAGCATGAGCTCGGCCCTGGCCTCCCCAGGCTGTGGGGGACTGGTGTAGCGCTGGTGTAGGGCTGGTGTAGGGCTGGTGTAGCGCCCAGGATCACTTAGGAAATTGGCACCTGGTGAAAACAAATGGGTTACAAAAATCGCGGGCTAAATCTTTTTAAAATAATATATAAAAAAGTAATGGAAAAATCACGGCCCCTCATGCATTAGAAGGATCTAATGTGTGAGGGGGCTGTGAGTTTTCCATTACTTTTTTATTTTATTCTATATATACTTAAGTGTTTATTTTATTTGAAAGTTAAATATTCCTTTAAACAGAGTGTAGTGCTTCAGGCAGCCACATGGGGCAGCATGTGGCGCCCGCAATCTGGCAAGCACACATTCCCCAGGTCGACTCGAAAAAGGACCCATTGTTGTAGTATAGTAGTGTTATCACCGCTCCATACAAATTCATAATCTCCTTTGGAAAGCCATTCATCTCATCTGATTACTTCTACCAGTTACAGTTCTGAGCACAAAGAGATTTGTATAAGCGGCGGGGGAATTAGGCGGCAGGGAGCGAAGTGGCGCTGTGTGCCTTTCAGCTAGCCACATCAGTTTTGACTTTGGCTGAGAGTATTTATCAGCCAACGATTCAAAGATTAATACAAAAAAAATTAGAAAAAAAGGAAGCAATTCAAGCTGTTTCAAGCTGATGAAGCAGTCAGGGCTGCACGTCACTTTTCTTTTGTTTCAGCAAAAAGTCGATATTTTCCTTTAATTGAGTCACACACAGACAAATGGCCGGTTACCAAAGAGGGAGAGTGCAGTGAAAAAAATGGATGATTACACTGCAAGTTATATTGCAAGTTATATTAACACGCACACGCACACGCACACGCACACGCACACACACACACACACACACACACACACACACACACACACACACACACTGTCACGAATAGGTATTGGTAGGACCCAAATGCAGAACACAAGGCAGTATTGACACTCAGAACATTTATTATCAAATTCAAGATATACAAACTAGGACGTACAAGGTCATGACATCCATGACAACATCTATAATCGAACAAGGGAACACTGAACACAGGGAGGCTTAAATACACAAAGACTAACTAGACACAGGTGAACAAACACTACAAAAGCAATCATATACAGGTGAGACAAGACAGGAAGCGGCAACAAGGCAAAACAGGAAACACTAGGACAACACTACAAAATAACAGTACAAGGAGAACAGGGAACAATACAACAGAAAGACACAATGAGACAGATCCTGACAGCACCTCCTCCTCAAGGGATGGATTCCAGACATCCCATAACAAAAGTCATAAACCAATGCACAAAACACTGGACTGGCAAGGCAAGGAACTAGACTGGGTAGGGCGGAAACACACTGGACTGGGCTTAGTCCAGGGCAACACAGAAACGGGCAGAGAAACGAGAAAAGACTGACAGACAGAGAAACGCGGAAAACATACAACCAGAATCACACAGAAAGGCAGGCAGACAAGCACACAGACAAACAGACAGGCACAAACTGAGACAAACCCAAAGACAAACATACTAACTGACAAACAGACAGACAGGCAGACAAACAGGCGGTCTGACATAACAGGTGGTTAAACAGGAAATTAGAGGACTGGGGAGTAGACAGACGCACAAACAGAGTTGCAGAGAGACACGTGGACATACAAACTGGAAGACAGGCGGACAGACAGACAGACAGACAGAGTGGCCAAAGGACTGCATGGTGCTGGGCAGCGGAGTGCTGGGCAGAGGAGTGCTGGGCAGTGGGGTGCTGGGCAGTGGGGTGCTGGGCAGGGTGGTGCGGCGCAGAGGGATGCTGGGCAGTGGAACGCTGGGCAGAGGAGTGGTGGGCAGAGGAGCGCTGGGTAGAGGAGTCGTGGGCAGAGGAGCGCTGGGTAGAGGAGCGGTGGGCAGAGGAGCGCTGGGTAGCGGCGTGCTGGGCAGCGGCTGAGCTCCGGCGCTGCTGGGCGGCGGCTGCGACTCTCTGGCGCTGCTGGGCGGTGGCGGCGGCATGTCGTCATCACTGGACGGGGACGACTCAGTAGCGCTGGACGGGGACAACTCAGTATCGCTGGACGGGGGCGACTCAGTATCACTGGGTGGGGGCGACTCGGTATCGCTGGGTGGTGGGGTGCGTCGGTGGCGACGGGAGCGGCGGCGACCAGACCTCTTACGAGGCCTCGACTGGGCACTAGTAGAAGTGGCAACACGACCCAAGGCCGTGTTCCTTGTGCCAGCCCGACGAGGACCCCCCAGAGCCAGGCTGGTGCCGACGTATGGATCTTGATCTGGACCCGGCTCGTTCTAGCTAGGTACAGGCTGCAGGCTCATGATCCCGATTCTGACAGGACGAGCAGGTTGGGCAGCAGGGGAGACAGAGCTGGACTGGAGATAGGCCTCTAGCCTCTCCTGGACAATGTTCAGATGAGGGACAAAATGGCTGACCCAATGTCTCTCCTTTAACCACAACTGCTGGGTTTTAACACACTCATGAAGCTCAGCCCGCTGACTGGAAGGCGCGGCGACGAGGCAAGACACAGCATGGTCAAACTTCTCTACCTTTTCTCTGAAAAGTCTTTGTTCTGCTGGGTCCATCGTGGTTCGATTATACTGTCACGAATAGGTATTGGTAGGACCCAAATGCAGAACGCGAGGCAGTATTGACACTCAGAACATTTATTATCAAATTCAAGATATACCAACTAGGACGTACAAGGTCATGACATCCATGACAACATCTATAATCAAACAAGGGAACATTGAACACAGGGAGGCTTAAAAACACAAAGACTAACTAGACACAGGTGAACAACACCACAAAAGCAATCATATACAGGTGAGACAAGACAGGAAGCGGCAACAAGGCAAAACAGGAAACACTAGGACAACACTACAAAATAACAGTACAAGGAGAACAGGGAACAATACAACAGAAAGACACAATGAGACAGATCCTCACACACACACACACACACACACACACACACACACACACACACACACACACACACACACACACACACACACACACACACACACACACACACACACACACACACACACACTTTCTTTATCGTTAATCAAAGGTGAGTGTTATTAATTTTAATTAATTTTAATTGCCATCAGAATTCCCATTTGTTTATACATTCAGGGCACTGAATTCTGGAGGGCTTTCAGAGTTTCACTTTGAGGAGCAGGTGCAGCAGATCTCTCCACAGATTTTCTCTTTACAGAGCCAGAGGATGTGTTTGTTTACATGTGTTGTTGCTGACAATAACAAAAAGTTAGGTTTATGGCCCTGAAGAGTTTTGTTTAGTTTTGTCTTTATAAGAAGTCTTGCACAAGATCCAACTATCCTTTTCCAGAGCAAGATTTGACAATGTCAGCACCGTGGACAGAGACATAATGAAAAGCTGTGCTAACCTTGGAAACGCAGCAAATCTTTCAGCACCACGGAGAGAGACATAAAGAGAGACTAGTCAGTATCTACAGGATTTGATGCTTTTGGCGCCTTGGACAGAGACACAATGAGCTGCCAGGTTAACACAGCAGTACTGACTGAGTTCTTTTACCATGGAGGGAGACGTGAAGGGACACTGGTTCATTTTATGGGTCTGTTTCCTGCATTTTATTTTTCATTATTAATTCAAAATATTTTCAAAAAAGTTAATTTCATCAATTATAAACAATTTCAAACATTTTTCAAAAGAATTTCATAACTAACAAAAAAAAGAAGAAATTCCATAAATTTGGGGAAAAAAGTAGTGAAAATAGCAAATCTACAAGCTCACAGCACGTCACATCAAAACACATTGTGAGCTTGTAGATTGGCTATTTTCACTAGGGGTCAAATTTCTCTTTTGGGTTCTCGTGCTAAAAGGTTTTGGTAACCATGCTGAAATTACCTTCTCCTCTGAATTTAAACATGACACATCACTTGACTCTTCAAAAAGTATTGCATCATTACACGCAACTGAAAAATGAATCAACTGCTTTGCAGCAAAGGTAATTCCATGCATCAAAATGATCCAATGCTGGAAAAGTTGGAATTTGTTGCTGCCGCCTAAAGAGCAAAGAGAATAGACATAAACAAGATGGATTTTAAGGTGTATCAAAAGTGCCAAAATCCTTCAATTCCACCGCTAGATGAACACACCTACTGCTACACACACACACACGCCACACGCACGAGCGCTCGCACACACATGCATGCACACACACGCACAGTCGCACACACGCACGAACACATACACATACACATACACTTTTTATATTATGCTGATGTTTATTATGTCATACAAAGATGCTTTTCTTCTTGCTTTACTTTACCTTTCGTGAGTAGCAGCTTCAATATAACAAGCTACTTTGGCCATGTAGCTTGTAGTTTATTTAGCTACAGTAGTCACATTCCTCTGAGGTATTGCTTTCAGCTGTTTATCAATCCATCCAACACTTTGTTACCAGAATCTTGAAACTACTGGGTGAATGCCATGGAATTTGCTGCGTATCTTCATACTACTGGAGGATGAACCCTACTTGGATACCCCTTCAACTTTAACTTTGTCACATCACAAGTTTACAAGTGTAAAAGTGTGAGAGTGGGTGAAATTATTCTTTGCACAAGCTCCAAAGTTAAAAACCCTTCTGGAAGCGTACGTAATAATTATAATAACTAGAAAGTACTGTTCCTGAAGAAACAGTGTGGGATCGCTAGGAATGTTGATAGTATCACACTAGAAAGTACCGTTCCTGATTAATTCTGTCTTACCTATTTATATTACATATTGTGATGTCACGTGAAGCTTGACCAATCCGAAAACGGGCGGAATTATAATAATAATAACTAGTGAAGATAATATTAGTGTGATCGCTAAAGCGATCCCACAATGATCGCTAAAGCGATCCCACATTAATACACTTTATTTGTATAGCACATTTAATGACATGAAATGCAGCTCAAAGTGCTTCATGGTCCCCAAAAGATGAACCCCATATACTTGTGGAAAAATAGAGACGCACACTGGAATATGCTCCAAAGGTCTGGTAGATCTTAACTGGTAGCAACATCTACAACATCTACATCAACGTCTACATTCCCGCCGATCCTAGAAGCACATTCAGTTGAGATTTCTCTCCTTTGAGCACCCATGCCTCTGTTTTTTCTAAGGACTGTCAGTGTCTATTATTGTGCTTTTAAGTTTTATGACACATTTTAATGACGTTTAACTGCCCTGCTGATTACACTCTAAACATGTTGCCGCATTGGTGGGCAATGTAAATTAATTGGTCCTGTGGTGGCATATCAAATAACTTTAATGACACAATAAGTCACGCTGACAACCCCCTAGCTGTGATGTAATGATGATATACCATATGTTACTGCTTTTATAGAATACCTGATGAAATCCAAGGGGGGATTCCCCTTTAGGCTAGTGGAAAAAAAATATGTTGGCTTTCCATGCGGGAGACCCGGGTTCAAACCGGGGCGTTACACATATATGGCATCATAAACATCACAGACAAGACTCAATTCCTCTACTGTGGTGGTTCTCAAAGTGCAGTCCGGGGACCCCCAGGGGTCCTTGAGGGGGTTCCAGGGGGTCCCCAGCTAAATGATTTGATAGTTATAGGAACCAAATGGACCCGTATGGGTCTGTAACTCTGAGAGTGTATACAAATGGAACCAAATGAACCCTTCCGGGTCCATTTGGTTCCATTTGTACACTCTCAGAGTTAGCGTGGTCTGTGGTCTATTGGCTATTTTCCAACAAATCTTGGAAAAAATTTGATATTTTTTAAATATCTTTTGACATTTTTAACTCCACAAATCTTGTATGGGGTCCTTGGCACAACATATTTTCAGTTGGGGGTCCGCGGCCAAATTCACATTAATTTATGGGTCCTTGACATGAAAAAGTTTGAGAACCACTTCTCTACCGCCTGAATAAACAAGGTGGTTGCTATGCCATATAACGTATTTCTTTTTCTTCAAGTTCATCAATGTCATCGTGCAGCTCTGCCATCCTGCCATCCTTTGCGGTTTCTATTACTGACAGACATCTCACGAAATGTCACTGACCTGCAATTTCGATGCCATTTGAAGATGAAACCTCACCTTTCTCCTGACAACAGTCATCAAAGCATTTGATGGCCATGTTCGCTTTCACCTTGATCCTAGCAGCCCTGGGGAGTGAAACTGTACAAAGATATTAGACGTCATCATAGCCATGATATACTGTATGGTTTTTTATACCAGTTGTTATCAGTTAATAGAGTTTGCATTGGCAACAGGGAGGTATGAGTTTATAAGTTTACACTTCATCGTCCTACTTTTCAAACATTGTTGTTGCTACAGTATGCTTGTTTTTGTTCTGTTTTGGATTTTAAATTGTTCTAAATAAACTCATTCATTCATTATTAGG
Source organism: Gymnoscopelus braueri (assembly GCF_963280865.1). NCBI lineage: Eukaryota > Metazoa > Chordata > Actinopteri > Myctophiformes > Myctophidae > Gymnoscopelus > Gymnoscopelus braueri. The sequence goes on from NC_137604.1 coordinate 57,824,995, forward strand.
GCGATGGGAATGCATGCCCCTTCGATAATGCAATACCCATTGTCAGAGTACTACGTTGTCAGAGGCTACATACTGTAGGTGAAGTAGCCTCGATCTCCAGGCTTTTATTTTTGCTCAAAAATAAGAGCCTGGACCAGCCTGTTGACGTTCCTGGAATAGGAAGTGTTTCATTTCCCCAACCAACCAGAGTGCAGTGGGCGTCGCTCCAAATGTTGTGACGTCAGGGCTCTCAATGCTACACATTGGGGGAGGAGGAGGGGCATGGGGCGGGGGCTGACGGACAGATTGGTGAACCAATGGGATCTCACAGAATTTTTCACCTGAGATTTTGAACCCGCCCCTCTAGACCAGATATCAGACACGCTAGGGCAGCCTATAGGTGAAGTAGCCTATACCGATTATCAAGGTACTCGGATTACTTCGTATACTCGGCACTTCTACTCCCTCGGGTCCTGCAGCACTGTAAGCAACAGCTAATAAAATGTCAAATGGGTGTTAATAGTGCCAATGTGTATGTATTGACAATACTGACAATATTGTGTTGGCAAATTACACCCTGGTCTTCAGTTATACATTTGCACTGGCCTACAGCTCTCCAAGCACTTTTCATTACAGATATTAATTCATTCATTCATATTTTCATACAATCTTTTTGGAGTGTGGTGTTTATTACTGAGCTTAAAAAGCAAGTCTCCCCCAATAATCCTGTAGTTATGTCGAAAAATGTTAAAGCTGAAACATTTATCTCTCCCAATGAAGAGAGGTAATTGCAATTGTAACAATGTCTGAACTACAATAGAGATAGCAGCACTTTGAGTGTCCAATCCAGTGCGCCATCTGCTTCAAATAACTTTTTTGTATCGTCAACCAGTAAGTAAGTAAGTGTCCTACACAACACCAAGGTCTAAATGTCTCAATGGAAGAGAAGGGAGACCACCTCCAACCATGGCAGATGAGCATGAGATGTGCTCTACCACACAGATTGGCGAACATAATGTCTATATTCAAATTGGCTTAAGGGAGGACAGGCGGGCGGGGCGGACCACGTCGTCACGCTCATGTCACCATGACTCAGCCATAACCATATAAGGAGTTCCCAATGCAGCTACGACCACATATGGAGTGTGTTGTCTAAACCTCAATGTGTCGTCATGGCATCAGGCGTAAACACATCAGTCAGCTCCATATATGGGCCAAATATATTGGCATATACTGATGACATCAGGGATCTTCATATATGGGCATAAAAGGGACACGGACAGACATTTACAGAGATCTCCATATGAGCATATCAGTCGGATCGGCGGTGCGATGTATAGGTGCAATCTAGATGTGAGGCCCGTCTAGTTCATTCAAATAATTCCAGATTGTAGCTTTAACATGCCTTCATGTTATATGTCAAAGCAATATCTTTATCTACCTGCTCTGGTCCTTCTATAAGTGACAACTTAAGACCCATAGCTGTGCTGCTCTTGAATTCATGAATACAAATCTATAGGATTGAAATGTATGTGTGGGTGCATGCCATGCGTGCATGAGACTAGGTGCTCTCAGGGTGCTAGTTGATGCTGCTGGAGCTGTCTTCGGTGTGTGACAGACAGCGGCCTTCGATCTGGAATGCCACTCATCACCCGGGTCTTTCTCTGTGTGGTGATGAGATTCCTGGAGATGCCTGTTCACGCAAACGTACACACGTAGACGCCGCACACACGCTCATATGTGTGTGTGTGTGTGTGCGCGTGTGCGTGTGCGTGTGCGTGTGCGTGTGCGTGTGTACACAGAGGACAGTGTGAATCTAAATGAGCTCAACTCACTCCAGCTGTTTCTGGGCTTTATCTCTAACTCCCTCCAGCTGCACCTGGTAAGACCTGATCATGTGCACCGTGCACCTCCTACAGAGACGCGTCATCGCAATATCTATACCACTTGTGCATGATTGGCCATTATGGCCAATACGCTTGTGCAAGGACGCGCTGTGATTGGCCAGTAGCCACTTTGAGTGGCAGTTGGGGCAAACTCTCACCCATGCACCTCTGCGTTCGGCACGGCAACTCGCTTTAGCTCGCTCGGTGGTGCTTCACGTGGCTCAAGTTCGCTTGAGACGGCGCGCCTCCATCGCGGTCCAAAACTATACGAGCTAAAGAAATAGCCCGCAGTTGTTGTAGGCAGAGGCACTTCCGCGTTGGCCACAGAAGGGGGCGTGTTTATAGCACAACTGGTATAGACTTTGTAATGTCGCTACAGGGACACACAGTGCACCTCCTACAGAGACACACAGTGCACCTCCTACAGAGACACACAGTGCACCTCCTACAGAGACACACCACAGTGCACCTCCTACAGAGACACACAGTGCACCTCCTACAGAGACACACAGTGCACCTCCTACAGAGACACAGAGGTGGGTGAGGGAGGGAGAGAAAACACTTGTAATCGCTTCCAAACTCCTGACATTATCCAAAAACAAAAACAACTCATCAATCAACCAATTGAGTGGTTTGTGTGTACGTGCATGTGCGTGGGTGTGGGTGCATGTGCATGTGCATGTGCATGCCTGCGTGGGAGTGGCTGCGCATGCGTGTGTGTTTGTGTGTGTGTGTGTGTGTGTGTGTGTGTGTGTGTGTGTGTGTGTGTGTGTGTGTGTGTGTGTGTGTGTGTGTGTGTGTGTGTGTGTGTGTGTGTGTGTGTGTGTGTGTGTGTGTGTGTGTGTGTGTGTGTGTGTGTGTGTGTGTGTGTGTGCGCGCGTGTGTGTGTGTGCGTGTGGTGTGTGGTGTGTGGTGTGTGGTGTGTGTGTGTGTGTGTGTATGTGTGAGTTGCAGCTGTGTGAATCCTGCTGCTTGAATAACTGCCTTATCTCCTCTGCCATACTCGGAGACGGATTCACCTGTGCACGTCTACCTCTGGTATTTACAGACACTCATGAGAAATGTCCACAACATAACAAATCAACAAAAACATTCATAACATTTGCCCAAAGAATGGCAGATCTACAAGGTTATGACGCATCACACAACGTGAAGTCCGTAGATTGGCTATTTGGTGTAGAGGAAGAAAAGGAGGGGACCAAGTACAGATCGCTGGAGGACCCCGGTCAACAAAGTATATAGTCCATGTGTCGGGTGGAAACCTCATAATGTTCAAAACTGTTACTTTTCAGGATTCAAATTAAAACGCGTCGCTTTGTGCCGTGTTTTGAGCTTGTAGATCTGCTACCTTTGGTTCTTTTGTGTGACGTTGTAGAAGCCTATGATCAAGTAGGACATTCATTTACAAAGAAACACAAAATGTTAAAATATGGAGATAAGAGGTTTCTACGATATAGGTTTTAATCATTTAAACCCTAGTTGGCTCTATACTAGCCCTCCCCCTGTTTTCACTGTACACTATTTCCACCAAAAATAGCCGATATACAAGCTCACATATTAGCTATTTTCCATGCGGTGGAACCCCAGAATAGGGACACCACGGTTCAAGTGGTCAAGTCATTAAGATACTACATTATTAAAAGAGGAGTTCACCCAAAAAATTACTTATTTTCTATCAATTACACACCCCATGAAGCCTTGATTTCATGGATTTATTTTAGTTTTTGTGGCATTCCTAAGACAATAATTTGATGACCGTGTGTATTTCTGGTAGGAGACACAAATAATCTACTTTGTGTCTCCTACCGGATACATTAGCCGGTAGGAGACAGGAATCAAATTATTAGCCTAGGAATGCGACAAAAACAAAAATTCAAGGCTTCATAGGGTGTGCAATTGATAGAAAATAAGTCATTTTTTGGGTGAACTCCTCCTTTAATAGCATAGAATATCGTCGCTGTCAGGCAGAAACCTCTTATCTCCATAATTTAACTTTTTACATTTTTTTGTAAATTAACGCTCGACTTGATCATACTACAGCGTTTAGAGCTTGTAGATCTGCTACTTTTGCTATTATTGAATTTGAATCCTGAAACAGTTTTTGGACATAATGAGGTTTCCACCCGACAGAGACGACATACTGTAGGGCCTTAAAGAAAGGTTAACCAACTCCTCAGGGCTTTTGTTGCATATTGTATTTGTTTGTGATGTGGAGTCAGTCAGGTATTACCATCACTGGGCTATTCTAGGTATAAAGCACCAGTTGAGGATCAATCAGAGTACAGACATGATTTAAATTGATGTACCATAGTCAGAGTAACCATGTTGTGACTTTCAGGGATTCACCAATGTCCTCAAGGACGCTGCAACAGCGGGAAGACTTTGTGTGAAGATGCTGTTCACAGCAGGAACTTATGTAGAAAGGTGCGCTCAGCAGAGCGCATAATAATAATCATCCTGTATGATGATGAAGTCACGTACAACTCTGTGTGTGTGTGTTTGTGCGTGTGCGTGTGCGTGTGTGTGCGTGCGTGTCTTTGCATGTCTCGCATGTCTTCCTCTGCTGATCACTCACACTCACACAACAGGGAAAGCTGCGAAAGCATATTTTGGAACAATCTTGAAAGTGTAATTGTTTTACACAAATCTTCTCTTCTGGGGGGACCCACATGGTGCAAAACATTAAATTAAAGAGGTCCTAAATCACATTTAGTGCATCCCATAAAGTGCATGTCAGTGTCATGTATCTCAGAAGTCATAAAGGAAGACCTGAAACATAATATACTATGTGCACCAGTAGCTATATGCAAATCAGTTAAGCACAGGCGCCAGGCTTAGGTTTTGTTCGGCCTCCTGAACCGTGTGTGTGTGTGTGTGCGTGCGTGCGCGTGTGCGTACGTGCGTGCGTGCGTCAGTAGGTTGCAAAGTACACTACGGTAGGCAGGCATGCCATGTGCTGCAACAAGTATCTGTTATCTGCTGTCCGTTTCAAATAGGATACAATGTAAAACATGTTACTTGGCTACAGAGACCGGTGTGGTGTATTTTTTATGTGGGACTACCTATGGGAATTTTCTTTTTTTTCCTAATTCGTTAAAATGCTTTGCGAGCAACAACATTTCAACATTTCCCCTGGGAACAGAGTACTGGGAACAGAAGATCCCCAGCTGGCTTGTGCTCTGCTCCTCCTGTTGGCTGTGGGCTTATAGAGAAGGGAATAATATAGCTGTGAATACCACACTTCAACACGACACAGTACAATACACACCTGGAATCAAAGATCCCACAGCAGACTCCACAGAGCAATGTACAAAAAGTACAAAAGTAAATAGTTAAGCCATTCAATCCGGGAACACATCTAGCAGATATACAATCTATGAGCTTGGAGATCTGCTACTAAAATGTGTGCAAATCTTTGAATATATATTTTTTAAAGCAAACATTCGTAACTCAAATCTTTGCTTCTGTGGGGGGGGGGGGGGGGTCCCTTGAACAAAAAATTTGGAGATGGGGTCCGTGGCCAAATACAAACATTTTGGGGGTCCTCGACATGAAAAAAGTTTGAGACCCACTGATATATAGCAACAACATACGTTAGGATTTAGAAGTCATTTGTAGAATCGCCAGAAGCAAAGATTTGAGTTACAAATGTTTGCTTTAAAAACATATATTCAAAGATTTCCCCCAAAAAAATCTTGATTTAAAAAAAATAGCAGATTTACAAGCTCGGTGCCGCGCTTTGAGCTTGTATATCTGCTATTTTTTTTAACTTAAAATGACACAGATGCGTTCTCGGTCTTAATGGATTAAAGCACAGAAATCCAAGAGAGAGTGCAACAAAAGCACAAAGGTGAGCTCAAGTGCAGCTGGATCACCTGATCACCGCTATAGCGCAGGGAGAATGGTTTGTCATTATAAACAAGCAAAGAAAAATGTTCAAACCGTCTAACAAGCTCTGCACTACTTCTGTCAAAATAAGGCCATATTATACTATGTGTGGAAACACGCTCACTGGCTGCAGGCCAGCTGATTTGAGACATGTATCGATTGATTGATTGAATACTTTATTAGTCCAAAATGTAAACAGCACGTGGTACAGTAAGATAGTAAGGCTAAAAGGATAACACAAAAAAGTCCTGGAGACTTGTTTCCATTGTGGTCCTATATTCAATTCATCAACATAGCATAAAAATGTTTACACAATAATACATGTCATCAACAAATACAAACGCTTCTAAGTACAAAAGAAATGGGAAATTTATATTTAATTCCCCTTGTGGTCTCCTGATAAATTAAATAGACTAAATTACTTAAGGTCTTAATTACTTCCTGTAAACAAAAACGTACTGCGTGATGACATAGATCAACTCTTGTGAATATAAATGAATCTTGATTACATCCACCTATGTGATTCCCATAGCTGCACGTTCCTTCAAACACACCTGATTTTAATTACGGAGCAACTCCGTTTTGAATCTCATTCAAGATGACATCCAGACGGTGTATTACTCATTTGAAACTTAATCAGCACTCTAAAATATGTATCTGAAAACAGTATAGGTTAGAAATAAACCACGTAGTAGCAAACTTTTAAGGATTCAAATTAAAACATAGCAGAAGTATGATCAAGTAGTAGGGTATTAATTTACGAAAAAACACAGTTAAAACATGGAGATAAGGTTTCTGCCCTACGATATACACATAACTTCTTCAGCTTACATAATTATATATACACGACTGGAGAGGCAACACGACATGCACCATCCTAAAACTAGGGACCAGCACAAATCAAATTTTCCCTTCACTCATCGTGGGCGAACATACACTGAAAATAGCCAATGTACGAGCTCACAACGTGTTGCAATGCAGCGCGTTGTGAGCTTGTAGATCAGGTTTTTTCAGGCAAAGAGATTTGGTGTAGAAGAAAAAGAAGGAGGGGGCCTAGTATAGACTCCTGGGGCCTAGACTCCTGGGGAACTCCGATCCAGTCAATGAAGTAAAGGGTTTAAGTCGTTATCCGGTGAAGGGCCTGGGAAGACCCACAGATTGACGGCTTTGCTATCTGCCTGATTAGAAATACATCTTATCGCTCATGGATGTCACTTTGTCCTCTAGTGACCCACCTGGCTCTGGTGGCTACACATAATTAAACTCAGTAGTATGAAAGTATCAAGACACAATTATAACCTGCTTCTCCCTTGCTGTAGAAACAGAGGCAGACATGTACTGCAACAAGCACCAGGGGCCCCCGGCTAAATTAGTTAATGTAGCATCACAATCATTTTATACTTTGGCTATTCATAAATAGCAGATATACAAGCCCCTAGCGCGTCACTTCGTGCCGTGCTATGAGCTTGTAGATCTGCTATTTTAGAAAAATCTTGAAAATGTGCGCAAATCTTTATATATCTTAAAGCAAACATTTTTAACTAAAATCTTTGCTTCTGGGGGTCCCTGGCACAAAATATTTTTCTAAATGAGGGGGTCCGCAACCAGATACATATCATTTTGGGGGTCCTTGCCATAAAAAAAGTTTGAGAACCACTGATGTGTAAAACACAGAGGACAATCACAAATGTCAAACCTTTCCTTTTGCGCTTCTACTTTGCTGTAATGATTTCAGTTTGGAGGGGGCGGGGTGTGTTTGTGCCCATGCATGTGTCTGCTATTGACCAGTTCTGTTAAAATCCATAGCCGGGAGGGATGGTTGCTCTGCCATCATTGATATAAACATGACATCTACTTGTTGTTGACAGATTTGAAAAATAATATTAAAGAATTGAGGTCCTTGGCCTGCCGTCTGTCAGCGTGCATGATAGATATGATATGATTACGCTGGTCATGCGTTGTAGTATGCCAGATTATAGCTGCGGACAGACAGACAGACAGACAGACAGACAGACAGACAGACAGACAGACAGACAGACAAGGCAGACAGTGAACCCAGATGCAGACAAAGACCAAGGAAACGTGAATAGAATGCCACTTAAAGTGGAATTTAATAAAGTCAAAAGAACAGGCTTCAAAAACATTCAAGTCTCAGGAGGCATCAAAGGTAAAACTAAAACAAGTCCAAAAATTAACTGAGGTCCAAAGCTTCTCAAGCTGGAAATAATACCAATGTCCTCCTGGTAGTCAGACTTCAGGCCTTGTCTTCAAAGGTTGGAGCTGCGTGGGGGAGGCAGTCAGGCTGGCTGAGGGAAGAGACCAAGTATTAGCGAAAGCCACAAAAGGAACAGGTTCTCAAACCAAAGATCTGCAGATCCGGAGTAATTCGACTAACCTAGTACTGAGAGCACAGACGTGTGCACTAGCTGAAGTAAGGATTATCACAGAGCACAGCGTGCCGCCACAGCTAGGTATTTGTAGCCAGCCAGGTGATTGCCAGGACACACCTCCCCACTTGTGGAATGCAGCTCCAACCTAATAGAACATAGAAATAGGAGAGTCAGAACAGACAGCACAGTCAAACTGCCATGACACAGACATCATCTTTCCTCTAGTCTCCACTGTCCTGTAAATACCCCCCCCCCCCCATCTCACACACGGACACAGACAGACAGACAGACAGACAGACAGACAGACAGACAGACAGACAGACAGACAGACAGACAGACGCGCGCGCACGCACGCACGCACACACACACACACACACACACACACACACACACACACACACACACACACACACACACACACACACACACACACACACACACACACACACACACACACACACACACACACACACACACACACACACACACACACACACACACACACACATATCTTTACTCGAGTAAAAGTACAAAAGTATTGGCATAAAAATATACTAATGAAAGGTAAGTACTCATTTAATATGCAGAATGGCCCATTTAACACTACTGTATAGCCTATTATTGGGTTGTAATTAATGTGCATTAATGTTCCATTTAATGATGCAGCTTATAAAGATAGGGCGGATTTTAATTGGGCTACTTTATGTTCTAATATAAGGTTTGCCGGCTTGTTGAAACACTGTCCATTACGAATGCGTGTGCGTGTGCGCGCGCGCACACACACACACACACACACACACACACACACACACACACACACACACACACACACACACACACACACACACACACACACACACACACACACACACACGCATTTCAAAGCGACGAGTTGTGAGCTTGTAGATCTACTATTTTCAAAATATTTGTTTACACATTTTGAAAACTTGAAATGGGACATTCTCCATTATGAGTAGCCTACTTTTACTTTTGGTAATCTTAAGTATATTTTGATGCCACAGCCACTACGTTTGTACTTCTACTCAAGTAAATTCTTAATACCAGACTTTCACTTGTAACAGAGTATTTACATTGATACTTTTACTTAAAGTAAAAAAATGTAGTACTTCTTCCATCACTGCACACACACACACCCCTCCAGCTGTTTCCCGCACACTCGAACACGGCAATGGGATTTTGGTGGTTCCTTCCTCCAGAGTCCATCAGGCTGATTTGACTGGAACCCAGGAGAGTCCAGCCAGCAGCGTTAAGGTTCGATAGCCTACTCCCTCCATTGGAGGAGAGGAGAGGCACCTGCTGTTCGGGCAGCCAGCACCCCAGGGGAGCCGAGAGCTGTCACTGTCACGGTGCATGGTGCAGGGCTTTGGCAGAGAAATACAGTGTCTGGCCGAAGGACTGAACCATGACTAGTCTGGAGGGTCTTATGAAGCATGATGGCTGGTAGTGGCGATGACTGACCCGCTTCTGGCTGCCAGTTGAAGAATTACAGAGCAGCACAGTGTCTCGCTTCTGGATTGATTATGGCGTGTATAAGGACAGTATAACCACTTGATGTATCCATAATACATACATGGCTATTCAAAAATAGCAGATCTACAAGCTCACAGCGCACACTGCGAGCTTGTAGATCTATTATTTTTTAATCTTTTAAAAAATATGATATATCGAAAATGTTTTGAATCATTTCGATATTTCTTTTTAAACATACATTTCATTGCTGGGGGTCCCTGCCTCGCACAAAACATTTTCAGATGGGGGGGTCCACGACCAAATACATATCAATTTGGGGTCCTTGCCACGAAAAGGTTTGAGATCCACTGGGATGCTGACCTGGTTCTGACTGCCTGGTGAAGAATTACAGAGCAGCTGTGTCTCGCTTCTAGATTGATTATGGTGTGTGGTGTGAGGACAGTCTTTGTCCATACATGGCTATTCAAATAATAGCAGATCCACAAGCTCACAGTGTGTCACTTTGTGCCCCGCTGCGAGCTTGTAGATCTGCAATTTTTTAAATCTTTAAAAAAATGTATATAGAAAATGTTTTGAATAATTGTGATATCTTTAGATAGAGAGTGACCAAAATACATATCAATTTGGGGGTCCTTGGCACAAAAAGGTTTGTGAACCACTGGGATGATGCTGACCCGGTTTTGGCTGCCAGTTGAAGAATTACAGAGCAGTGTCTCCTCAGATTGATGAGGACAGTAGCCACTATATCAATCCATTTATACGTTGGCTATTTAAAAATAGCAGATCTACAAGCTCACAGCCGTGCCTGCTGCCAGCTTGTAGGCTACATCTACTAAGTTTGACTCTTTTAAAAATACAGAAATCGAAATATTTGTTTGAAACATTTTGAATCATTTTGATATAGGCTATATATATAGCCTATATCTTTTTTACATAAATCTTCTTTTCGGGGGTTCCCTGGCACAAAACATTTTCAAAAGGGGGGTCTGCGAACAAATACATAACAATTTGAGGGTCCTTGACAGGAAAGATGAGAAGCACTGGGATGACTGACCTGGTTCTGGCTGCCAGGTGAAGGATTACAGAGCAGCAGTGTTTCTAGATTGATTATGATGTGAAGAGGAATATAGTCTAATAATCATATCCAGATTCACTGTACTGTTGCTTAACCCTTTGAAGAAAACAGCCTACAGGACTAATAGCTGGTCCTAAGTGATGCTTCCAAGGTCGTCAAACAGCTACTTGAGAATAATTGGCACTTGAAGCTATACTGTATATTATACACTAAGCAATTATATATAGGCCTACTCAAGAGATAAAGAGGTCTTCCGCCATAATTACATTCCATAATAGGCGTAGGGCAATGCCTTTATTTATGAGCAGATAAATGGCAACGACGACGACAAGGTCGTGGGGGTCACAGATCTATTAAAGCGATGCACGGGTGTGTGTGGTGTGTGGTTCACTGGGTCCATCTGGCGGCCACATGAAGTAATGCACAGTCTGCTAGGCACTGAGTCTGACGAATGACAGATAGATATCCTTCCTGAAATCTAAAATGACAAGAAAGCAGCTGCCTGTCTGTCGTAGCCTTTATCTCAGTGAGATCCCCAGGCCCAGTCACTTTAACTCTGGGCCTGGGGGCCTCTCATGATGCCCTCAATACCCTCATATCTGACTAAATATCTCACAAAAGTGAGTAACGACACCCACAGCACAGCCACACTACTAGAGGGAGCGACAACAACGATCTGGTAACACCCACATTCTCCTTCTACAGCACTGTCTGCCACCATAGTGTTTACCATAGTTTTTATGCTATGTATGTAGATGAATTGAATACATAGGACCTCAATGGAAACAAGTCCGCAGTACTTTTTTGTGTTATCCTTTTCCCCAGTGTATTATACGGTGTGCATTTCTGTCTAATAAAGTGTTCAATCAATCAATCAATGATCTCACGACAACAACACTGCTTGCTCCGGAATTAATGTAAATGCAAAGCTGCAGGCCTACCATCAGTGTTGCCAGGTCTGCTTATTATAAGCGACTTTGGGCTTGTTTTTCTGTAAAGTCACTTGGTTAGTTAATGTAAATATTGGTTCGTTGTGGGGGGGTTTTGGGCT
>NC_137604.1:57841754-57911754 GCF_963280865.1 Gymnoscopelus braueri
GGCTGTGTGCAGTTGGAGTTGAAGGCTACCTGATGTGGTATTTTATTTTTTACATTTTGTTCATCAATCTTTTTCAAATTTCAATTGTGTGACTATAATTCAATGTATGGTGGACACATGGTGGATACCAGTGTACATACAGCGGTTCTACTTTGAACCCACTGACCTTAAAGCTCAGAGTAGTAGTCCGATTACATCAGTGACCTCCCACTGCACTCAGGGATTGGCTCACATAGAGTTAATATCCAGCAGTGCACATATTTCTGAACATTGTATCAAAAATGTAAAGTTACTATACTGCCAAAATCAATGTGCAGTAAGTATGCGCAATACTGAAAAAGCTTTTAAGTTTTTAATTTTGCCAGCCTAATGTGTTATCGGCCATATCAATGATATTGCACTAATTGCATATCCGTTCTTGAGGTAATTGTTAATCCCCCAAAATCTATTTTTGAAAAGAAAATACGTTTTTTGACACACTGACTCATTTATCTTTCTCAAAGGTCAAATTATTCAAATTAGATCTGCTCTCTTTGCTTCTGGGGGTACCTGGAACAAACATTTTCAGGTGGGGTTCCGCGGCCAGATAACATCAGTTTTTCAGAAAACTGTTAGGATTGAGAAGACATCGACCTCAGGTCTTAATGGGTTAACAACATGCTGATCTGCTGCTGATTGGGAACGTGAAGCTTTGGCCTTTGATAGGACTGATATGGATAGGGGTAGTTAGTAGATACCTGATGAGAGGTTTGTGATCTCTAGATCTATCTGTCTACATTCTCTATTCTTATGGCTATTTTGTAACTGCAAAATGTTGTGAGCTTGTACGAAGAATAATTGGCGGCCACTCTTTTACACCTGTAAACTTGTTGAAGTTACAATATACCCAAAGTAAAAAAGAATTACCCATTTTGTCCCCCAATTTGGTCATTATGTCAATTCATTCCTCCCCACACACATCTCTGTGTTGCTGCTGTTGTATCCTACTGACTCACCTGCCAGTTAGGAGCCCCCACTGGGAGGACGTAGAGCCTTTGTTTTACTCCTCCCGCCCAACACTCCCTGCTGACAGGTGCCGCCCCAGCTTACTTACTTGCGGTGCCAATTATCACCCTCTCCCCGCCCGGCTTCCCTCCCCCGACCACGGGGCAATTGCGTTCATGTAGACACTCGACAAAGCCGGATGCACCACGGTGGATTTGAACCCCGGCCTCCGTGGTGGTGGGCAGCTACTTTACCACTGCGCCACCCGACCACACCCACAGTTGAAGTTGGCAAGTTCTTGTAGAGCAGAGCTATGGGTATAGTAGGGCTTATAGGAGTTAGGGTTAGTGAATGATAGTATGCATGACCAGAAGATCCGGTGATGTAGCAAGGAATAAGTGAGATCACTAAAGGCGTTTGTGTGTGTGTGTGTGTGTGTGTGTGTGTGTGTGTGTGTGTGTGTGTGTGTGTGTGTGTGTGTGTGTGTGTGTGTGTGTGTGTGTGTGTGTGTGTGTGTGTGTGTGTGTGTGTGTGTGTGTGTGTGTGTGTGTGTGTGGAGAGAGAGAGAGAGAGAGAGATAAAGTGAGTGTGGTAAAGAGTGACAGATGGAGATATAGTTAGCTTCTTATAGTTTGTAATGCCCTCCCTTTTCACTTCTGGTTTTATATGGTAAATTAAATGAGTAAAATTAAAATACGTGAAGGTGCGTAGACTGTTTGCCAGTTAACTGTAATGCTGCTGCTGCCTGATGCTGCTACCTATGTGTCATAGTTTGTGATATGTGTACTTGTCTCTTTTATGTTGTGACTGCTCTTTTTTTAGGACCACAATGAAAAAATAATCCTTAAGGCTTTATTGTGTTTTTATCCTCTGTGATACTGTGTGTGGAAGTGCTGATGTGCTCTTTCCTTTTATCACCAAATAAATTCATCCATTCATTTATAGTAGGGATGGGATGATAATCGTTATTATCGTTTATCGTGATAAAGAAAATCTCACAATAATCGTATTGCGTGATTTTAATGTATCGTGAAATTGTTGAGCTGCAAGTTCAGTCCCACTTAAACCCTCTATCCACAAGTTTCCTAGGGCATTGTGGGCATCACTTCCTGTCGATTTGATCAGGTATCAGGGATCAAATCGACAGGAAGTGATACCCACAATGCCCCAGGAAACTTGTGCATACTTGTACACGTAAAGAGCACATTTGGTACACTCTTTTTTCACTCTACACAAATCGATTTTGCCAAAAATAGCAGATCTGCAAACTCGAAACGCGTTGCGAGCTTGTAGATCGGCTATTTTCGGGCAAACGTTCCCCCAGAATAGGGATGCTGGGCGTTCAAGTGGTTAACAAAAGTGTCATTTAAGTTTTAAGCATATTTTGATTATCGCGATAATATCGTCAACCGCAATTATGTTTGCCACAATAATCGTGTGATTTTCATATAGTCCCATCCCTAATTCATAGTGATAGAGGTGAATCTAAAATGATGTGCAATGTTTTGCAGGAGGCTTCATGGGGACCAGATTTGCGAGCTGTAGAAGTTCTTTGGCCGTGTGGACCTGTCCTCACAACCACATTACACACGGTGCACACGCACACTCGACCTTTCACAACTAAACCGAGGGCTCTCTTACAAGGTCAGACCGAATGCTAATACATGCTGCTTTCATGCATGTAGTTGATGCCCGCGTGTGTATGTGTGTCTGTGTGTGTGCGTTTGCTGCACAGTGGTGGGGAAAAAAAGTATTTTACTTAAGTAAAAGTGTCAATACTACAATGTCGATTTCTTTCCCGGACTGTTACAAGTAAAAGTCCAGAACAAAAAATTTACTGGACTAAAAGTGCAAAAGTATTGGTATCAAAATGTACTTAAAGGAGTAGTTCACCCCAAAAAATACTTATTTCCTATCAATTACACACCCCATGAAGCATTGAATTCATTTTTTAGTTTTTGTCGCATTCCTGAGCCAATATAATAATAAGACCCTAATGTATCCGGTAGGAGACACAAAGGAGACTCTTTGTGTCTCCTACCGGATACATTAGGGTCTTATCATTATCATCAAATTATTGGCTTAGGATTACGACAAAAACTAAAAAATCTCCATGAATTCAATGGGGTGTGTAATTGATAGGAAATAAGTAATTTTTTGGGTGAACTACTCCTTTAAAGTACCAAAGTAGAAAGTACTCATTATGCTGAATGTCCCGTTTCACAAGTTTTTAAATGTCTAAAAATCTTTTGAAAATAGCAGATTTTCAAGCTCACAGTAACGCATTGTGAGCTTGTAGATCGGCTATTTTCAAATAACCAAAGTTTAAATAGGGCTGAAGTGGTTAATGTATGTTTTGTAATAATAATAAAACAAAGTAACTAGTAACTAAAGTTTTCAAATAACTGTAGTGGAGTAAAAGTACAACATTTGTCTCTGAGATGTAGTGGAGTAAAAGTACAACATTTGTCTCTGAGATGTAGTGGAGTAAAAGTAAAAGTATAGAAAATTGGAAATACTCCAGTAAAGTAAAAATGCCTCAAAATTGTACTTAAGTACGGAACTTAAGTAAATGTACTTAGTCACTTTACACCACTGCGTGTGTGAGTGTGACAGTGTGTGCGCTTGCACGAGCTATTGAAAAAAAACGTCCAAGTTGTTCATAGGAATATATTCACCATAAGGTAGAGCTCGGTGCAGTTCCTCACTGCCGAGTAGAAGCAGTGTTTTCTGTATTCAATTCAATTCAAACTTTATTCCAGACACACAGGGGGCCCATAGAGTACATAGAGGCTGACTCTCCAGTGTTTACGCAGCCTGGATGTGTACCGGAGACAGCTCTTCCCAGGATTGACTATATCCTCAATGATACTGTTCCGGGAGGCGAGACATGAATCCACATGATTCCACATGTTACAAATAAGTGACTGGCACTATGCCATCTAGGGACCTTAAGTAGTATCCTCAGGGCATCATTGTAGGCCACCTTAAGCCTCCGCATGCTACCCTTCTTGTATGTGCACCTAGGAAAGCTGTATACATGGGAGTGCAGAATGCTTTAAAATGTGCACACTTGACTTATTGTTACATAACTTTGTGCGTTTGTGCGTTTGTTCCAGGGTCTCCCACCTCACCGCGTCCAGAGAAGGGGGCATGGTGCTCTCCTAGCCGCCTGTCACAATGCCAGCCAAAAAAGACCCCAAGAAGGACGCCAAGAAAGGGAAGCCCGAACCAGAGAAGAAGAAAGAGGAGGAAAAGAAAGGCAAGGATGACAAGAAGGGAGGAAAAGACGACAAGAAGGCCCCTCCTCCGGCGAAAGAGGAGAAGAAAGATGACAAGAAAGGGGGCAAAAAGGGAAAGGAGGAGCCCCCGCCCAAGGGGAAAGGGAAGGATGACGGAAAGAAAGGAAAGGACAAAGGGAAAGGGAAGCCAGCGGAGTCTGAGGAGGATGACCTGAGCGAGGAGGAAGATGAGGAGGACTCGGAAGAAGACTCGGACGAGCCCAAGAAAGGTAAGGGTAAGCCGCCGGCTAAAGGAGGTAAAGGAGGTAAGCCCGCGAAACGAGGTGGGGACTCAGATGAGGATGAAGATGACTCAGATGAGGATGAAGACGATTCGGACGATTCGGATGACAAGAAGAAGAAGAAATCCAAAGATAAACACAAATCAAAGTCCGACGACAAGAAGAAAGGTAAGAAGAAAGAGGGAGGCCCACCCGTGCCTAAAAAGGAGCTCCCAAGGGGTGGACTGAAGAACATGTCCAGGATGTTCATGAAGTTCTCTGGCTTCAAGAGGAAAAGGAACAGCAGGAAGAAGCTGAAAAGTACGTCTCGTTTGCTCCTGCGCCTGGGCAGAAACAAACTGGCCAAGAAGGCGAAGACAAAGAAACGACGCAAGTCCATGCTGAAGAACACCTCGCGTTTCATGATGAGGTTTAAAGTCAGCAAGAAGAAGAAAAAGGAACAAGAGGAGAAGGACAGGCTGGCAAAAAATGGCGGAAAGAAGCCCTCTTACATGCTGATGAAATTTGGTGGTGGTGAACAAAAGAAGAAAGGCTTCTTTCAAGGGCTGTTTAGGAAGAACGCTAGTGACAGCCTATCAGATGGCTTAAAAAACAGCAGTCAGTTGCTGGGTAAGGTTGCAGGAACAACCAATTGGCTGACCAAGCGCTTTCTGTCCACAAAAATGCGGGAGAGTGGAGCTGGAGGCCAAGGCTGGGGTGGGCAGCGATCACAAGGACGGCACGGCAGCTCGAGAGGTCATCATGAAGGAGGATATGATGATGGATATGACCAGGGGTATCAGAAAGCCTATGATAATTATGGTCAGGATGCATACGGGGCCCAGGGCTATGGTCAGGATCCATACGCGGCCCAGGGCTATGGTCAGGATCCATACGGGGCCCAGGGTTATGGTCAGGATGCATACGGGGCCCAGGACTATGGTCAGGACCCATACGGGGCCCAGGGCTATGGTCAGGATCCATACGGGGCCCAGGACTATGATCAGGAGGCATATGGGGCCCAAGGTTATGGTCAGGAGGCATATGGGGCCCAGGGTTATGGTCAGGATGCATACGGGGCCCAGGGCTATGGTCAAGAGGCAGCATATGGCGCTCAGGGCTATGGTCAGCAGGCTGCATACGGGGCCCAGACTCAGCCTGGATACTATGACGATGGAGGAATGGGTGCAGACTTCCAGGACCTGGGTTACTATGAGGACGAGGGAGTCTATGATGCCACCGGCGGTTACTATGACGGGATGGGTGATCCATACGGTCAGCAGATGCAGCAGCCAATGTCACCGTTTGTAGATCCGGGTATGGACCCATATGCTGCTACGGGACAGGAATATGGCGCCTATGCAGGGGACATGGGTGGGTATGTTGACCCCCAGGCTCAGGGTCTCTATGACGGTGGTCAAGGAGCGTACTATGGTGAGGGACAGGCTGGAGTTTATGAGAATCCCTATGCGGACACAATGGGAATGCAAGCGGGAATGCAAGGGGGAATGCAAGTGGGAATGCAAGGGGGAATGCAAGGGGGAATGCAAGCGGGAATGCAAGGGGGAATGCAAGGGGGAATGCAAGGGGGAATGCAGGGGGGAATGCCACAGGAATATCAACTCAACTACAGCGAGGCAGGGATGCCTTACCAAGACTTCAGCTCCCAGCAGGCCATGGGACTCCAGCAGGGCTATGGGATGGGAGGGCAAGGGATGGGAGGGCAAGGGCTGGAGCAGACACCGGTGCAAAACCAATTTGGGGACGGGTACGCAGCCGGGTTTGCAGAAGCGATGGGCCAGCTTGGAGACGATACCATGGGTGCTCAGGGAGGAGATATGACCTTCAGGGTGCCCAGGCCACAAGTGCGTATGTTTGGGAAGGATCGACTTGATGTGCCTATGCTCCCGGGCCCTACCCTGCCACCTGAACCAGAATTTGAAAACATGTCAGAAATTCAGTATGAAGACCAGATGCCTCTAGATCCTAGAATGATGTCACCCCAAGCACAAATGATGATGTCACAACAGGATCCTAGAATGTCACCCATACCACAAATGATGTCACAACCAATGATGTCACCCCAAGAACAAATGATGATGGCGCAACAGGAACAAATGATGATGGCACAACAAGATCCTAGAATGTCACCCATACCACAAATGATGTCACAACCAGATCCAAGAATGTCACCTCAACCTCAAATGATGTCACCCCAGGAACAAATGATGATGGCGCAACAGGAACAAATGATGATGGCACAACAAGAACAAATTATGATGGCACAACAAGATCCTAGAATGTCACCTCAACCCCAAATGATGTCACCCCAAGAACAAATGATGATGGCACAACAGGAACAAATGATGATGTCACAACAACCAATGATGTCACCTCAGGAACAAATGATGATGGCACAACAGGAACAAATGATGATGGCACAACAAGATCCTAGAATGTCACCTCAACCCCAAATGATGTCACCCCAAGAACAAATGATGATGGCACAACAGGAACAAATGATGATGTCACAACAACCAATGATGTCACCCCAAGAGCAAATGATGATGGCACAACAGGAACAAATGATGATGTCACCACAAATGATGCCACAACAACAACAGCAGATGATGCCGCCACAGGTTATTATTCTAATTTGATTCTTAACATCCACAGTCCTAGGTATAATAGGATTGGCAGATATACAGTAGTACTGTAGGCCTACTGGCTTCTGGACATAATATATTTACAAAGTTTATAAACATTTAACATGCTTACATTCTTTCACCGTTATTTCTTTTCCCCCCCAGCAACAGATGATGGCAGAGCAGATGATGATGTCACAGCAGCAGCAGGGATATGGAGTTCCCCAGATCCCCACCCCAACTGCCATGATCATGCAGCAAGCCGGCCTGTCCCCCTCCATGGGACGTCGCATGCAGCCCTCTCCCACCCCATCCCGCCGTTCTGCCATGATGGCCTCCCCAATGATGCAGCGCGCCCCTCCAATGGCCTCCCCAATGATGCAGCGCGCCCCTCCAATGGCCTCCCCGATGATGCAGCGCGGCCCCCCAATGGCCTCCCCGATGATGCAGCGCGGACCCCCAATGGCCTCCCCGATGATGCAACGCGGCCCCCCAATGGCCTCCCCGATGATGCAGCGCGGCCCCCCAATGGCCTCCCCGATGATGCAGCGCGGACCCCCAATGGCCCCCCCTATGATGAGACGAAGCCCCGGGCCGCAGCCCCGAAGACCCCCCTCCGCAATGTCGAGGGGACCCCCTTCTCCCATGGCATCTCCCCGAATGCGGCCGCAAAGACCCCCTTCCTCCTTGGGCAGGAGGTCACCCTCGCCCACCATGATGCGACGTAGTCCTCCCGGGTCGCCCAGGGCCTCCATGAGGCAACGCTCTCGTCCCCCCTCCCCTCGTTCCTCCATGAGGAGGCAAAGTCCATCACGCGGTCCCCCGTCCCCTATCCCTGCCTTTCGTCGTCCGTCCCCGCCTCCCTCCCCCCAGATGGGTAAGAGAGCCTCTCCCACCCCTTCCCGTCGTAGCGTTGCCCCTGCCGGGCATCGGCCTGGCGCAGCGTCCCCTACCTTCTCCCATCGCTCGAACCGTTTGATGAGGGAACCCACGCCCATGGCCAGACCCAGGAGGATGGGCCATGGCACCGTTCCCTTGGGAACGGTGAGGCCTTCCCCCATGGGCCTCCGAGGGCGACCGGTACCACCACCCACCCATCACGTGCCCCCGTTCCGTAACCAGTCCATGCGAAGCAACCGGTCTTCAGTGCTCACCGTGGACTCCTCCATCCCCTCCCCTTTTCACTCCCCTCAGATGTCCCACCGAGTACTGCTAGGGAGACGAGAGTCTGGTCGTCTCCCATCTCGACCCATGGCCCGAGGGCTTCCTCTCCAGCAGAGAGTGATGGCTCCCTCCCCACAGCCCTCCCTTAAACATCCTGCATTCAGTCCTCACCGTTCTCCTCGTTCCTCGCCTCTCCCACCCGGCTATGCACCAGACCCTTACATGGCTGATCCTTACATGCAGCAGCCAGGAGCCCCTGCCTTCCAGAGACCAACTTCGCCTTATCAGCAGCCTATGATGCCCTCCTCTCCAATGCTATCTGGAGCTATACAGAACCAGGCCCTTCGTGGTGCATCCTATGCCTCCCCAATGTCACCTTATCAACAGCCTATGATGCCGTCTTCTCCAATGCTGTCTGGAGCTATACAGAACCAGGCCCTTCGTGGTGCATCCTATGCCTCCCCAATGTCACCTTATCAACAGCCTATGATGCCGTCTTCTCCAATGCTGTCTGGAGCTATACAGAACCAGGCCCTTCGTGGTGCATCCTATGCCTCCCCAATGTCACCTTATCAGCAGCCAATGGCGCCCTCCTCTCCAATGCTGTCTGGAGCTATACAGAACCAGGCCCTTCGTGGTGCATCTTTCACATCCCCAATGTCACCTTATCAGCAGCCTATGATGCCGTCTTCTCCAATGCTGTCAGGGGCTCTGCAGCAGAACCAGGCCCTTCGTGATGCATCCTATGCCTCCCCAATGTCACCTTATCAACAGCCTATGATGCCGTCTTCTCCAATGCTGTCAGGAGCTCTGCAGCAGAACCAGGCCCTTCGTGATGCATCCTATGCCTCCCCAATGTCCCCTTATCAGCAGCCTATGATGCCCTCCTCCCCAATGCTGTCAGGAGCTCTGCAACAGAACCAGGCCCTTCGTGATGCATCCTATGCCTCCCCAATGTCCCCTTATCAGCAGCCTATGATGCCCTCCTCCCCAATGCTGTCTGGAGCTCTGCAGAACCAGGCATTGAGAGGAGCGTCCTTTAGTCCTCCAATGATGATGTCCCCCGGTGGACCCCCAATGCCTTCTTCTCCAATGCTCTCTGGAGCCATGCAACATGGCCAGGCGCTGCGAGGCGTCGCTTCGTATCAGACTGGTGCTCTCTCACCATACGGCCATGTTGGTCATATTAATCAGCCCCCGCCATCTCCGATGCTCAACGATGCCATGCACAACCGCATGAACTTCCAGGGCATGTCCACAATGAGAACCCCCATGAGGAACCCTTATGCCCCCGCTACGCCTCAGCTCAGCCGTGCGTTGGGCCAGAACGCGGGTCTCAGAAACGCAAACTTCCAGACCTCTATGAACTTTCGCTCCCCCTATGCGCCCCAATCGCCCATGCTGGGCAGTGCCCTGCAAAATCCCCAGATGAGGCAGGCTTCCTACCAGCTGCCAGACGGAACCTACATGCAGTCACCGTATGCGCCCGCCTCACCGAGGTTAGGCAGTGCCCTGCAGAACCAGCAGCTCAGGGGGGCCTCCTACACTCTCCCGGATGGCACCTTTGTAGACCCCAACCAAAAGGTAACCCATAAAACCGATTACAGGTACATCTTGGTTCATTCTTTCTGTTTGACATCTTTTGTGTTCCAACTCGTTTGACCTCTCTGTCTCTCCTCAACACAGTCTATGTCGCCAGACTTGGCCAACGCCCTAAATAACCCCGCCCTGTTGGGCGCCCTGAGTAAACTCCCAGATGGAACCATGATGCTTGACCCCAGAAAGGCTTCCTCCCCAAACCTCAGGCTAGCACTTCAGAACCCCGCCCTCCTTCGTGCATCGTACACCCTGCCAGATGGCACCGTCATCATTGATCCACGGAAGCCCGTCAATCCAAACCTGTCTGCCGCCCTACAGAACCCTACCATGCGGGGGGCCTCGTTCAATATGCCAGAGGGGTTCATTGACCCCAATAAGCCCATCAACCCAAACCTACTCCAGGTCAGCAGTGCATTTTCATTACCGTCATCTATTATAGGCCAATCAATTTCATGTGTGTTGGAAGGAAAGTGGGAAATGTTCTTAATAGTACCTCCGTATTTGTTCAACTAACTGAAACTATGAACTATCGTTTGGTTTTAGACAAGCAGAGCTGAAGCTAATTATGATTTTAATCATGGCTGTTGTTGTATATCAGTTATTTTGTGTGTGTGTGTGTAAACCCAGCGCAGTAAAAATGTGAAAGGTAAATTTAAGCTGGTAACTCAGCACTCCTGGAGCTTTACTGATCAGGACCCGTTTCTAGAACCCCTTAAAGGAGTAGTTCACCCAAAAAATAACGTATTTTCTATCAGTTACACACACATGAAGCCTTTAATTCATGTTTTTTTTTCTTTCTTTTTTTCGCATTCCTAAGCCAATAATTTGATGACCGGGTGTATTTCCGGTAAGAGACACAAAGAGTCTACTTTGTGTCTCCTACCGGATACATTAGCATCTTTACGCCAGTAATCAAATTATTGGCTTAGGAATGCGACAAAAACTAAAAATAATCCATGAATTCAAGGCTTCATGAGGTGTCCAATTGATAGAAATGTATATTTTTGTTGGGGTGAACTACTCCTTTAAGGCTGAACTGAACTCTGATGTTGTCATCTCCAGGCCATGAGCAACCCAGCCCTGAGAGGAGCATCGTACTCACTCCCAGATGGAAGTATAATAGTGGACCCTAGAAAACCCAAGACCCCCGATCTGTCCGCTGCACTCCGGAACCCATACCTGAAGGAAGTCTCTTACACCATGCCAGACGGGACCATTGTCATCAACCCGTATAAACCGCTCGGTCCTGACCTGTCAAGTGTAATAATAACCTGTATTCCTAGTACTTTTCACAAAAGGAAATAAATGGAGCTCAGAGTTCTTCACAGGCAAAAAAATAAAGATAAAGAAGAAAATAAAGCAGAAACGAGACTAAATACAATAATCATGTATTGTACATTTGTCTGCAGCACATAAGCCTGTGTAACAAATCTAGTGTCTCTTATGAACCAAGCAATGCCAGGACTGTTTTATTTTATTTTAATAACTAATGACATTGTTAATTTCAGTAACTTAATGAATGGTGTTGGGGTGGCACTGGCTCAGGAAGTAGTTGAGGTTTCGTTGACTGGGATCCGGAAGGTTCCCGGGTTCGATCCCCACTCCTGGCTGGCATCATCTCTCTCCAAACCTGGCCGCCACCCTACACTGGGGGGGGGGCACATATTATGCCAGGGGGGGGGGGGGTCACGGACCCCAATGTGTCACCAAAACAGTGAATTTACCTTCATTCCTGTCATTTCAGGCCAATCAATTTCTCTTCATGTGTGTTGGAAGGAAAGTGACTATATGAAGTAGTCGCTCTGTAGTTTTTAACTACTGTAACTATGAGCTATCCTGTGGTTTTAGACCAGCAATGCTGAAACTAATTATGCTTTAAACATGACTATTCTGTTTTTATGTACATCAAAACCAATGCTGTGAAATGTGAACCGAACTGAACTGAACTCTATTTTTTTAATCATCTCCAGGCCCTGAGTAACCCAGCCCTGAGAGGTGCATCGTACTCCCTCCCAGATGGAAGTATTATAGTGGACCCTAGAAAACCCAAGAGCCCAAATCTGTTGGCTGCTCTCCAGAACCCATCTCTAAAAGAAGTCTCTTACACCCTGGCGGATGGGACCATCGTCATCAACCCATTTAAACCGCTTGCTCCCGACCTGTCAAATGTAATAATAACCTGTCATCGATTCTAAGCCGATCAATTTCTCTTCTATGTGACAATGTTTTTTAGTATTCGTTTTTAACTATACTGTAACTATGAACTGTCCTGTGGCTTTAGACAAGCAGAGCTAAAACACATTATGATTTAAACATGACTTATATCGTTATTCCGTTTTTTTGTGTAAAGCAGTGAAATGTGAAAGGTGAAATTGACCTGGTAACTCGGCACTCTTGAAGCTTTACTGATCACGTGATCAGGCCCCACTCATAGTTCCTCTTGAGACTGAACTGAACTCTTGCTTTTGTCATCTCCAGGCCCTGAGCAACCCAGCCCTGAGAGGCGCATCGTACACCCTCCCAGATGGAAGCATCATAGTGGACCCTAGAAAACCCAAGAGCCCAAATCTGTTAGCTGCGCTCAGGAACCCTGAACTAAAAAACATATCTTACACCCTGGCTGATGGGACCATTATCATCAACCCATATGCTCCTCAGAATCCTAGTCTGCTTGAGGTAATGATAATAATAATAACCTTTATTTATATAGCACTCTTCCTAAAAAGAAATGCAGCTCAAAGTGCTTCACAGTCACAAAGCAAAGAAAGGAACAACATGTTATAGTCTGTACCTATAAGGTTGAATTTGTGCGCAGCACAAGGCACAGGCTTCAGTTTGACTGAAGTCTGTGTCACAAACTTAGAACCATCAAATGCCAATTGTATTGGTATAGTGTATATTAGGGTTATTAATATTTAAAGAACATCTTTAATTTAACTTCTTTAATGAATGGTCTTAGGTGGCACTGGCTCACACAGTACAGGTAGATAGGTAGAGGTAGTTTGTCTGGGATTCAGCAGGTTCCCAGTTCGATCACCACTCCTCCTTGCATCATGTCGAAGTGTCCTTGAGCAAGACGCATAACACCTGCTTAAAGGGATAGTTCACCCCCAAAATGACTTTTTTTCTATCGATTACACACCCTTGAATTCATGGATTTTTTTTGTTTTTGTCGCATTCCTAAGCCAACAAATTGATTTCCGGTCCACTGGTCATCAAATTATTGGCTTAGGAATGCGACAAAAAATTTATAAAAAATCTATGAATTCAAGTCTCTATGGGGTGACTAATCGATAGGAAAAAAATCATTTTGGGGTGAACTATCCCTTTAACTGCTCCGCGGCAAGCAGGAGCAGTTTGGTGTGTCAATGGGTTTGTGTATAGTGCAAACTTTGTGATGCACTTTGGGATTAAGCGCTTTTGGAGCATAACGTTCATCTGTTCTTTTGTAATGACGTTTCCCCCCCTGCCTTCACCATCAGGCTCTTGGAAATGAGAACCTTAGAGGAGCACGGTATCGACTTCCAGACGGGACCCTGTCCATCCCGGGTCAGAAACCCAACCTCTCAGGTGCACTCAGAGGGCACAAGGGGATGCGGCAACAAGAGCTCTATAAGCTCAAAGACGATTCCATGTTTACTGGCCAACGCAGACCAGATGGTCCCAACATCTTCGGTGCCATGTCCGACTACGACATAGCACAATTTGATTTCAGGTAGGCATGTTGGCGCATGTAGGCACACAAATCCTATATAATCCACTTCCATCCATTCCATAAGCATTTCACATCATACACACATTTTATGTTGACATCCCTTTTGGAGTAATGGAAAGTGTATGTAGAAAGTATGTAGAGAACGCTTCCCCCACATGTACTGTATTATTCACATCACAATTGCAATATTCATTGCAATTACAATGTAAAAAAGAAGAATATGTTATCTTATTGTTAAATCTGATATATTCAAATTACAATAGTAAGATTCTTTGGATTTGGTTCCAGAACATTCTTGCAGCAATACAACAATAACGAAAGAAAGAATTAAGAATAGCAACAATAGTAAATACTGTATAAGAAAAACGGTCAAGTATACATTAATCATATAGCACACACTGTGTGTGCATGGTTCCTACTAAATTATATTATATTATATTCATGTATGTATGGGCGCACTGCACAGTGTATGCATATTAATCATATATACTGTATATCTCTGCTGTCGGGCAGAAACCAGTTATGTCCAAAATATTTACTTTTCGGGAATATGAAATAAAAATGTTTTTTAGAACAACACAATGCATGCGTCATCAAAGTTGGCATGGTGACTTTATACATTGTCAGATACTTGAATGTGTCCTTATATTATCATCACTTTATCCAAAAACAGCTCAAGGGGAGTTAGGAGGTTTTTGACCATTAATGTGGAGATAGGATTTTTTTTCCCGTCTAATCAATTATGGAAAAAACAACTGTCTCCAAAGTTGGAGTTAGGTGGTTTGAACGTCAGTTTGAGGATCCAATGGAGTTAGGACGTTTAGTCATAAGCACTTTTTAATACTTTTCATTGGTTCAATATTTGTAAAACCAACACACAGACATAAGGGTGTTCATAAGCACTGATTTATTTAAAAACATAGAAAAGTAGAAAAATGGAGATAGGTTTCTGCCTGACAGCGATGATATATAAATGCACTGTTAATGTGCAGTGTCAGGTGCCTCTGTTTGTGTGTGTGTGCGTGCGTGCGTGCGTGTGTGTGTGCGTGCGTGCGTGCGTGCGTGCGTGCGTGCGTGCGTGCGTGCGTGCGTGCGTGCGTGCGTGCGTGCGTGCGTGCGTGCGTGCGTGTGTGTGTGTGTGTGTGTGTGTGTGTGTGTGTTTAGTAAACAGACAGGCAATAGGCCTATCGTTCATAACCTGATTGGCTGGGGGAATTAACTTTTCCGGAGCTTAATCCTCTTGGTGTGGTCGTTGAAAAGCCTGATTGCCTGGGGGGGGGGGGGGGAGTAGCTACTGCAGAGCCTACTGCCCTGGGTCTTGTGGATGCCAAACCACTTGCCATATGGAAGCATGTGAAACAGTATGTGGTTGGGGTGGCCAGGATTTTTTATAATCTTATGGGCGATATGAAATCAACATCAAGATTGTTTAAAAATGTTGCTTTAATTACGATCAATGAACGATATATTTTTTTAAGTGAAAATAGCTGATGTACATGCTCACAAAGCGTCACCATGCAGCACGTTGTGAGCTTGTAGATTGGCTATTTTTGCTATATTTGTAGGCCACCTTTGTACAACAAAGTATAATACAGGGTTAAAAGGTTATTCAGATAAATCAATTTAGTCGATTCTATAAAAAAGAAATGTCTCTGTCTCGATTGTAAAAAATCTTTGAAGAAAGGCCCGGACGGTTGGCGTAACCGTCTGGGCACCTAGGCTGATAATCCAGCCTGACAGAGTGTCGCGGGTTCGACTCCCGATCCCGACGACCTTTGCTGCATTTCACCCCCCCATCTCTCTCCCCGTTTCCTGTCAGTTTCCTGTCAGTCTACTTTCCAAATAAAGGCAGAAAAAGCCCCCCAAAAAAAATCTTTAAAAAAAGAAAAACAATCAGGTTGTTGATTATTCGATTAACCCACATAAGTGAGATTAAGTCGGTTAGTGGTTCTTAACATTGGTTAATTGCCAAGCCATAATCCTACGTGCTAACTAATACTACGCAATCCTAGATATTCCTTGTCAAAATGACCAATTTAGAGTAGGCAAAAGGGCCTACTCTGTGAGTTTGCATGTTCTCCCCGTGTCTCTCAGGGTAGCTAATACCCTCACAAAAACATGTAGTAATCCTGGTCGCTATACCGCCTCCCCCATGACAGCCGGGGCGCCTGATGGAGGGGAAAGGAACTGGTTGGAATAACGTGTTCCTTCCACGCGTTACGTTCTACCAGGGAAACTCTCCCCTGTCAGGTGACAAGAAGGTCAGTTGGCTCTCATGCATTGAAGGAGGCATGAGCTCGGCCCTGGCCTCCCTAGGCTGGTGAGGGGAGTGTAGCGCCCAGGATCACTTAGAAAATTGGCACCGGGTGAAAAAATAAGGGTTACAAAATCGCGGGATAACATTTTTAGAAGAACATTTTTTTTTTACCTCTCTCGACAGACAACTGGCCAATGAATCCCATCTCGCAAAGAGGTTCCACCAACCCAAGCTAGGCGACGCCATCCAGAACCAGCAGCTTCGCTACGCCTCCTACAGGGTGCCAGTGGCACTGCAGGGCAAGGACTCGCAGTACGCGGTGATAGCGCCCTACGGGCCGCGCACGGGCCACTGGGCCAGGAACGCGGGGTGGAGTACGGGGGTGGAGGAAGACGTGTGGGCCGCGGAGAGGGTCCTTCCCCACGGTACGGTCCAGAACCTCCAGAAGTGGTCCATGCAGAACGACGGGGTGATGGAGGGCTTCTCGCCCCCGCCCCCTGGCATGGAGGCCCGGTTACAGGAGCCAGTGTGGCATCCCAACAGAGAGAGGGAGACCGCAGGGAGCTGGTATGATAAGGTGAGCTATAACTAACACACTGCTGCTCCTATCTCCTTCAGTCAGCGGGTCAGTTAACCACATTCATCCTTTCATAAATAATACTGAAATAAAATAAATAAAACGTCCAAATTGTTTTTTTGAAAGTTTTATTTTTACAGTTAAAACATTTCAACATGATACATAAAATTGTACAAATAAGAGATTTCCAAGCTCATAACACTAGCTAAATAGTGAGAGAGAGACAGTATTTTATAATTATTCATGTTATGTGGTCTAGCAGAATCCACTCACTGCATGTACAGTAATGTTTGAAAATCTACTTAAATATGAGTTTGACTTTTATGTTTTCATGGATGTGTGCATGCTTTCGTGTGTGTGTGTGTGTGTGTGTGTGTGTGTGTGTGTGTGTGTGTGTGTGTGTGTGTGTGTGTGTGTGTGTGTGTGTGTGTGTGTGTGTGTGTGTGTACAGGTATACTCTGTTAGGAGCATGACCACAGTGGGTGTCAGGGCTAAACGCTGGGCAGAGGGCATGGAGGACATGACACAGCTGGAGTATGTACAAGCACACACACACACACACACACACACACACACACACACACACACACACACACACACACACACACACACACACACACACACACACACACACACACACACACACACACACACACACACACACACAGTGGGGAATGTCTTCTAAGGAAGCATGTCATGCACCGAAAATAGGTTTTCGGTCTTTAAGCTTACCACGGCATGTGGTAAGCTTGTTGATAGCCTATTTTCGGTTATTCGTTATTTTAAGATTAAATATTATTTTGAGTATTTGAAGTGGTCAAACCAGCAAACCAGAATGCATGTTCAATCTTCCAGAAAATCCTAAAGATCTCAGATATTTCTTGAAAGCAAAGGTTAAATCTGCAATCTCTTCAACTCTGTACTGTATGGCTACCAAAACATCATAATGTGCTAATTGTTTATGACACACAGCGCTAGCCTGTGGTGGGCTCCTTTCACGCTGTTTCACAAATCACAGATTAGATTAGCAATCATGTTTTCAGTCATGAGATCTTTTTCTTGCTTTAATCCATGGTGTGATTACAGGGACCTGAATGAGACCACTGTTCTGATGAACCTGAAGAAGCGCTACGACCAAGAGCTCATATATGTATGTATGCTTCACCAGGAACGCTTTATAGTCCTAAAATCCCGGAAGTTATTTATTTCACTTTATAATAATGTGTTACTCCTTCAGTGAATGTATATTGATAACCAAGAAAACAAAATAGAAGGGTAGAATAGATATGGGTTGCCAACTGTCCCTTGAAATATGGAATCATCCCTTTATTTGGAAACTAAAAGACGTGGCCCACATTGAACTGACACACTATTTTTGGGATTTCATGCAGCTCACATACTGTTATGCATATTAACCACTTAAATCCTGTTGACTTATTAACCTGGACTGGAGTTGTCGCTGTACTTGAACTGCTTTTTTTTATGTCTACACCAAACCTCTTTGCCAAAAATATCCGACACAGAAGCTCACAACTGAGCTTGTAGATCGGCTAATGTTCCCTCCAGAATGGTTGGATGGTCTCCTTTTCGTCTCAGTATATTGATTCAAATTCAAAAGCATCAAAAGTAGCAGATCTACAAGCTCAAAACGTTTCGAGCTTGTAGATCTGCTACTTTTGATGCTTTTGTTTGACACGGTATATGATCAAGTAGTAGGACATTCATTTATGAAAAAACACAAAAAGTTAAAATATGGAAATAAGAGGTTTCTGCCCGACAGCAACGATATACAGTGAGATTTTATCTTTAGTAGTTTGGTAGTTACTTTGGTAGGTACTTTGGTAGTTGGCAACCCTATAGCTGGAACTAGTTGTTGTTGACAGTTTGAAACAACATCATATGATCAGAACATGCTGCGCTTTATTTATCCACTTGTTTCTCCTAATTATTCTCTCTTGTCTCTCTGTGGTTCCCTCCTGTTCATCCAGTCGTACATCGGCAGGATCCTGGTGTCTGTGAACCCGTACAAGATGTTCAACATCTACGGCACCGACATGGTGCTGAAGTACGAAGGACATGGCCTCCCTGACAACCCTCCGTAAGACCTGACACCTTGTGTGTGTGTGTGTGTGTGTGTGTGTGTGTGTGTGTGTGTGTGTGTGTGTGTGTGTGTGTGTGCGTGTGCGTGTGCGTGTGCGTGTGTGTGTGTGTGTGTGAATTTATAATAACAATAATACATTATACATCAAAGCGCTTTTCAAAACAAATCAAAATAGACAACTTTATTAGGAGAGAAGTAGTTTAAAGGCTTGAGCAAAGAGAAAATCATTAAGAAAAAGTACTCAAATATTTTACTTAAGTACAAATATCAATACTGCAATCTAGAAATACTCTGTGGAGGACTGGGGTGATTTGGTCTCTGGATTGGGTTCTGGTGGTGAGGAGGCAGGCAGCAGAGTTTTGCACTGAGTATTGAGTCAGACTTGATCAATTGTATTGAAGTTTCCTGAGGATAATAAACTGTCCTTCACCTGTCCTGTACCACATGAGTTTAAACAGAGAGACAGAGCGCTGTAGTGATGAGGAGGGGGGGGGGGGCGTGTGTGGGTGGAGGAACTCTCACCACCAGCCTCAAAGCTGAACCTCATCGTGGGGGCGTTGCTGTCGGGCAGAAACCTCATATCTCCGTATTTTAACTTGATTATATTACAGCGCAGTGGTGGAAGAAGTGCTCAAATGTTTTACTTAAGTAAAAAAATATCAATACTGCAGTGTAGAAGTACTCTGTTACAAGTAAAAGTCCGGAATTCAAAATTTACTTGAGTAACAGTACAAAAGTATTGGTATCAAAATGTACTTAAAGTACCAAAAGTAAAAGTACTAAAATGTTTGAAAATAGCAGATCTACAAGCTCACTGTGAGCTTGTAGATCTGCTATTTTCAAATAGCCTAGGTATACAATAGGGCTAAAGTGGTTAATGTATGTTTTATGATGTAATAATTGATATTGATCTGCAAAGTAACTAGTAACTAAAGTTTTCAAATAATTGTAGTGGAGTAAAAGTACAATATTTGCCTCTGAGATGTAGTGGCGTAGAAGTAAAAGTACAGAGACAATTGGAAATACTCCAGTAAAGTAAAAGTACCTCAAATTTGTACTTTAGTACAGTACTTGAGTAATTGTACTTAGTTACTTTACACCACTGCTACAGCGTCACACAAAAGCATCAAAAAGTAGCAGATCTACTATTTAACGTAACATTTTGGACATATGAGGTATATTTTGAGGTATTTTTGGGCGGTGAAACCGCCCCTATAAGTGAGATTTGGAAAAATGTACATTTTCCTGCGCTGTGATCTGGGCCCAGGAAATTAGTAGAATTATCCTGCGATGTGATTGGCCAATCACAGCCTATTCAGGACTGTGATTGGCCAGTGTCACATGACACATGTGCATAGC
Organism: Gymnoscopelus braueri; assembly: GCF_963280865.1. Taxonomy (NCBI): domain Eukaryota; kingdom Metazoa; phylum Chordata; class Actinopteri; order Myctophiformes; family Myctophidae; genus Gymnoscopelus; species Gymnoscopelus braueri. The sequence continues at coordinate 57,861,658 of NC_137604.1, forward strand.
CCTATATAAGCAACCATAACTTGAAAAAAACCAAATATTGGTTTTTTTCAAGTTATGGTTTTGTCCATCATAAAGAGTGTTTCAATAAATGTATTTATCCTTTGTACATGATTGATCGACTCCATTCAGTATTGTGATTAGCTAGCAAGACACCGCCCACTTCACACAGGGTGTGATTTTTTACTTTACTTGAGTAATTCCAATTTTCTATATTTTTTACTTCTACTCCACTACATCTCAGAGGCAAATATTGTACTTTTACTCCACTACAATTATTTCAAAACTTTAGTTACTAGTTACTATTGTAGATTTTGATTATTATTACAAAACATGCATTACCCACTTCAGCCCTATATACATTTCGGCCATTTGAAAATAGCCGATCTACACGCTCACAATGCGTCGCAATGCAACGCATTGTGAGCTTGTAGATCTGCTATTTTCAAAAAAAAATTATACTTGTGAAAACTTGTGAAATGGATAATTCTGCATAAGGAGTACTTACTACTTTTGGTACTTTAAGTACATTTTGATACCAATACTTTTGTACTTTTACTCAAGTAAATTCTGAATTCCGGACTTTTACTTGTAAACAGAGTATTTCTACATTGCAGTATTGATACTTTTACTTAAGTAAAATGTTTGAGTACTTCTTCCACCACTGCCAATAGTGTATAAATATATGTCCATGCTCACCTAGAACAACCTGGCTTACATAACGGTATAATTTGCCTCTCAGCTGAAACACCTCTGATTGAGGGACAGACAGACAGCAGCTTGGAGGAGCTGCAGTGCTGTAGTGTAGTGTAGGTGTAAATACAGTCACTCTCTGGGTGTTAGACAGAGCCTCACGTTACACTGTTGATGGCCGGTTGCCAAGGGAGAGTTTGGTTATTGATTGCACAAGCACATTACATCTAACCAGTAACCAGAGAACCACCCTGCCGGGTTCACACACACACACACACACACACACACACACACACACACACACACACACACACACACACACACACACACACACACACACACACACACACACACACACACACACACACACACACACAGATTACAAATGAGATATGTGCATTTGCATGCATGTTTGTGCGCACACGTGCGTGCATGCGCGTGCTTGTGTGTGTATGTGTGTGTGTGTGTGTTACAATCACTAACATTGATGTGTTGTTGTGTTCCAGTCATCTTTTTGCCATTGCTAACTTTGCATACACCACCATGATGGATGCCAAAAGGAACCAGTGTATAGTTGTCAGGTGAGGAGATACACACACAGATAACATGTTATTTATTGATGGTCTTATCTGTTTCACAGCCTTTTCACAGCTAGGTCCAATGCAGACACCTCTTTTTTTTTAGCATGAAAAGTCAATGTGCCAAATCTTTCATTCAGTGATGCAACAGTTTAAACATTGTTGCTTTCGGAGCATATTCTAACTTTATGTGTTTTTTCATAAATTAACGCACTACTTGATCATACTACAGCGTCACACAAAAGCATCAATTAGACCCTCAAGAAAAATGTGATTATGCGATCGCATAATTTATCACATAATGAGCCAAATGGCGCAGATTATGCAGGGGTAATTACGCGTATTTTGATTATTTCCGCAGATTTCGCAACTCCCTGCATATGTCACTGCATAAGATTACCTAAAACCTCGCATATTTCCCAACTGTTCGCAACTTTCAGCATATTTCACACAAAAGCATCAACTAGTAGACCCTCCAGAAAAAAAAAAAAAAAAAAAAAAAATGTGATTATGCGATCGCATAATTTATCGCATAATGAGCCAAATGGCGCAGATTATGCAGGGGTAATTGCGCGTATTTCGCAGATTTCCGCAGATTTCGCATGTCACCGCATAAAATCACTTAAAACCCCCGATATATTTCATTGCAAAATCAAGGATTTTAGCCTCTAATCAATAGTAGCAGATCTGCAAGCTCAAAATCTGTTTCTTGTTTCATTACAGTGGAGAGAGCGGTTCAGGAAAAACCGAAGCGACCAAACTCATCCTGCGTTATCTGACAGCCATACATCACAAACGCAATGTCACACAACAGGTATGTACTGTATGCACACAGACACAATCCTGTTTATAATGAATGATTCAATAATAATGATGAATTCAATTATGGTAACAACACCCTCTCCCTCTCTCTCTTTCTTCCCCTGTGGTGTTTGCTGCGTCCTCTTCAGATAGAGGTAAGAAGGATAATTTTTTACCCTCTTTTTACTCCCCAATTTAGGATTTAGTTTGTTTAGTCTGTTTTCTAAGTCAGGGGTCTTCAACAGGGGGTCCGGGACCCCTAGTGTTTTTTTTTTACATTGACCACTTAGCACCCTAGCATCCTTATACTGAGGAGAACTTTAGCCGAAAATAGCCAATCTACAAACTCACAACGCCTCGCGGCACGAGGCGTTGTGAGTTTGTAGATTGGCTATTCGGCAAAGAGGTGTAGAGAGGAAAAAGGTGCAAACCAACTACAGAGCCAAAGGTCAAGTTTACAAAGTATTGAGTGTTTAAGTGGTTAAATGTCTTAAAATACACAAAAAACATGAATTTACATAACACTGATAGTCAGTGAAGCTATCAATGAAATCTATGAATAAAGGCAGGTACAGACTGCAGGACCTTTAAGTGGTCGGGGGGTCATCTGATCGTTAAGCATTACACACTGCAGGAGTTTATTTCTTGAAATCGGCTGTCATACAGTATGTCGTTGTGGTTTTCACACTATAGATTGATCCCCGACCAGGGATTACACACTGTAGGATAGTTCACTAGGATGCTATCTCCAGAGTCAGACCCAATACATACATTTGTGTTTATTCCAATTCATTTTAATCGACGAAATCCGTGATATGCCTCTCCCCCTCTCTCTCTCTCTCTCTCCCTCTCTCTCGCACGGCAAGTGCGCTGATTCCGCTGAAGCAGTCAGTGACAGAGTTGCCATGTCCGCTTATTATAAGCGACTTTGGGATTGTTTTTCTGTAAAGTTGCTTGAAAGTGTAGTTGCTTTTTTGGCCTTGTTTCCTAATGTTGTTTGAACCAGTTGTTCTCAAACATTTTCATGGCAAGGACTCCCAAATTAATATTTGTCCGCAGAGGCGCAGCCCTTCTGAAAATATGTTGTGCCATAGACCCTCATACAAGATCTGTGTGGATTTGGAAAATATTCCACAACCCCCCCCCAAATGTCTTCTTTAAAAATAGCCTATCTACAACGTGAGCTTGTAGATCGTCTATTTTCAAGTATCCAATGTATTTGTATATAGGCTTAAAGTGCTCATAGTCGCTTTTTTTGGGCTTGTTTTCACAAACCTGGTTGCTTATTTCTCCCGCAAAATCTGGCAACACGACACACACACACACACACACACACACACCGCTCGCTCTCTGTGTTTTTCTCTCTCTCTCTCTCTCTCTCTCTCTCTCTCTCTCTCTCTCTCTCTGTGCAATTGTCTCAAATAAACAGCCCCCCTTTGAGCACGCTTGCTCACTCTCATTCTGTTTTATAATAATGTTTAACTTAATACAGGACTGGACGGTATATGCGGGGGATCTGTTTGTTATGGTCAGGTCCATAGCCACGGTGGCTGTAATGTGCTCTCATTGGCTGTAGCGTGCATCTCCTCGCAAGGTGGTCGCAGCCCCGTTCATAGTGTATGATATTGTCTGCTGTCCTGTCCCAGACAGAGCTGAATATCTAACATGGTAGTTATCTGAAAACGGTCGGAAAGCCGTCGCAGAGCGGATCATCTACGTTGTAGACCTCTGTTTTAAGTCATCACGAGTCATAGTTGTCTCCCATGGTAAATGCCTGTCATCATGTCTGTTGTTGTCATGGTAATACCTTTTCTCTCCCGGGTGATTGGTCAGATCCTGGAGGCCACGCCCCTGTTGGAGTCCTTCGGGAATGCCAAAACGGTGCGCAACGACAACTCTTCACGCTTTGGCAAGTTCACACAGATCCACATGGAGGAGTAAGTACACATCAGTGGTGTCAAGTAAATACCTACATTTTATTTTGAGGTACATTTACTTTACTTGAGTGTATCCATTTTTTATACTTTATACTTCTACGCCATTACATCACAGACGCAAATATTGTCAGCTTTAGTTACTAGTTACTTTATAGATTTAGATTTAATACAAAACACACAGCATATCTTAAGCCCTATTTTATACTTCAGCTATTCGAAAACAGACGATCTACAAGCTCACAACACAAGCTTTTGAGCTTGTATAACTGCTATATTTGAAAACCGTTTGACACATTTGTACAACCTTTACTACTTTTACTTTTAGAATGTAAGTATATACTTACTGATGCCAAAACGTTTGTACTTTTATAAACAAAAATCATATAGGCCTTTTAGTACTTCTTCCACGGCTGAAGTAGATCATCACTCAATCACTAGAACTCAATTCAACTCAATTCAGAAAGCTTTGTGAGTCCCATTGGGGGCAATTAGTTCCAAGCAGCTTGTAAAAGACAACAACATACAAAACAAACAAGTACTGATGGGAGCTAATATGGATTAATTATCTTAAATATTCTCAAGTAAAGTAAATTAAAGTAAACAAGGTGAACATTTTTTTAGAGAAATAGAGAAAAAGAAGAAAATGAAGAAAACAAACTTCAAAGCTTTTAAAAAGTATTTTGAAACTATTTAGAAAGATGAATGCTTTCACAAGTGGGTAAAAAACGGACAAAATCCAGCTGCTACATTATGTCCAGGAAAAGCCAAACTTCTTGCAATTTTCTCTCTGGAGGATGTGTTGATTATACAGGAAGAACTCGGGTGTCTTTCAAACACCATTCTGCAGTACAGAGGAGGAAAAAACAACCAGGGCCAGATTCCAATAGGCTCTATGCAAAGCAGCCATATTGGAAGGAAATTGGGCTTCTTCCTTACTTCCTTAACAGGTGTTACCAATTATGCTCATTGAGGCTCCGTTCCATTTAGTGTAGCACAGTGGTTCTCAAACTTTTTAATTCCAAGGACCACCATAACTCTGAGAGTGTACAAAATGGAACCAAACGGTTCCATTTGTACACTCTCAGAGTTACACACCCGTAAAGGGACCGTTTGGAACCTGGACCTCACTTTGAGACCAACTGGTGTAGCAGAGTGTTTCCAGTGAGTCAACATGGAACAATATCAGCACCCTGACTCTGTTTGACGTTTTCCATGCGGCAACATCTCAACATCTCAAACAGTCTGTGGTTGGGATGGTTTAGGGTTAACTCTCTTTGTCGGTTATTTTTTATTTAGCAGTTACATTTGAGTGACATTTCAAGCCCGAACTGAGTCTGAAGACGGGCATGGACTCGAAATGTCACTCTGTATAACTTCACAATAAAAAAAATAACCGATAAAGGGAGCTATAGTGTGCGGCTCGACTTTTTCCTTTGATCTAAGTTCACTCCGGGGCCAGCAGCACCTGCCTTAAAGAGTTTGGATTTGCGCTACAACTACTCTTTGAACTTGATCCCTGGAAATTAAAAAAGTTTGAGAACCACATTGTTTTAAAGTACTTAAAGCAATACAAGGCAGGTCCACAAATAACGATTTTTAGCAACCTCTGCTGGTCACTACCGTCACTGCATGTATTTTGCGTAGTCCTGCATTACCCAGAATTCCATTTGTTTTCACGGAAGGCGGAAGCGTTTCAAAAAGCGTTCTTTTAATTGTTTTATACTCTCTGCGGATCGTTTCTCTTAGCCAGTGGAGCATTAGTTACCGTGAGCTGTGTTTTCTTTTGCTGTTGTTTTTACATCTTCAAATCCTATGTCTTAAAAATAGCGTGAGATTCGTTTTTGTTAGTAGCGCGGTAGTTCCTGGCCAAACAGGAAACCGGTGCATTTCCGTTTCTGTTTTCCGGCCGGATGACATCATTTTCACGGGAATGACACCCCCACCACCGTTTCAACAGAAAATAGTTTATAAAAGGCTTTCGGGGGTGAAATTCATGGAGTGGGTGTTGTGAAACATTTGCCACTCTCAAAAGATATACATTAACTTAAGTTTTTTTGAAAAAGTTACCTAGTACAAGTACAACTTAAAAAAAATGTCTGGGAAAATGTCCAGGCAAAGAAAACGTAGTAAAGAGTGCGTAGTAAGTAAACTGAGAGGGACATGAGTTTGAACCTGGCAGCCTGTACCCCTGTATCAATGGTTCTCAAACTTTATCATGTCAAGGACCCCCAAATGCAAAAGTAATTGAAAAAAACACGGCCCCCTCACGTATTAGATTGATTCAAATATCTAAATACTGAATCAAGCAACTTAAAAACTGTCTGGGGTGAAACACAAAAGCCTGAGTAGACGTTAAAATGACCCCAAACATGTTTGAAAGTGCAATATCCCTTTTAAGATGCTGTTTCAAAGACCAGTTTGTGCAGTATGGAAAGGTAAAAACAAACAAAAACACATATTTTCCACCTGGAGGTGGAATCATGCCAGGTAAATCTGCATAAGGAAATAAATCTCATCAACAACTTATTAATACATTTCTGTAAAATGTCTGGGAAGTTTTATTCCCAGGCAAAATAAAAACAAGGAAAAGTGTGTAAACAATCAGGTGGAAATGAGTTTGAACCCGGCTAGCCGGTCTGTCCCCCTATTTAACCCCGGCAGCCTTATAATAGACTGGGAGGGACTGTTGCTATGGCAACACCGGCTATGCTATGGTCCTATCATACTCTAGTTAATAGTGTTTCCATGGCAATAGAGTCCAGGGTGTTAAACGACATCACCGCTCATGTATTATTTATGACGGGATGGATGATGCTCTTTTGCTTCTGGGTCAAATTGACCCCTGTTTAAGGATAAACAGGTGAGCTGGAGGGCGTGGTATAGCTTTAATGCTGACATGATGGTCCACTCACTCACAGATAGGCTGAGAAGTTGATCTCCTGCTAGCTTAGTCACAGAGAGAAGATCCTGGGATCATTACACATGTATGACCTGTTACTTAACTCGCACTCACCACCGTGTTAATGCTTGTGCGTGTGTGTGTGTGTGTGTGCGCGTGCGCATGTGTGTGTGTGTGTGTGTGTGTGTGTGTGTGTGTGTGTGTGTGTGTGTGTGTGTGTGTGTGTGTGTGTGTGTAGGGGTGTGATCAGTGGTGCCATCACGTCTCAGTATCTCCTGGAGAAGTCCCGCATCGTCTTTCAGGTGAAGTCACACACACACACACACACACACACACACACACACACACACACACACACACACACACACACACACACACACACACACACACACTCACACACACACTTTACACACCTACATAAGCATGGACTAAGGGAGGCAGAGTCTTCTTACACCTGAGACGAGGTGAGAAAGAGGAGAGCCCTGAAGACTCTGATGTCCTCAGGCCCTCCATTCATCTCATCCCTACATCCATTCATACAACTGTCATCTGTTAGATCAATTATCCATTCATACGACTGTCATGTGTCTGTTGTATTAGAGGGCTGTCAAAATCTATTAGTTAATTAATTTAATTCATTAATTCAGTCGGTTCTCAACCTGTGGGTCGGGGCCCACTGGTGTGGCCGTGAGAATATTTGAATTGGGGCCCCCAATCTTTTTTACACAAACATGTAAAAGATTTTAATTATACACTAAACTTAAAGGGATAGTTCACCCCCAAAATAACTTTTGTTCTATTGATTAGTCACCCCGTGGAGACTTGAATTCATGGATCTTTTTTTGTTTTTGTCGCATTCCTAAGCCAATAATTTGATGACCGGAAAGAGTCTCCTTTGCGTCTCCTACTGGAACCGCTGCCTACCGGTCCGCTGGTCATCAAATTATTGATTTAGGAATGTGACAAAAACAAAAAATTATCCATGAATTCAAGTCTCCATGGGGTGAGTAATCGATACAGGAAAAAAAAATTGGGTGAACTATCCCTTTAATTTAAAAAAAGAATTACAAAAAGATGTCAAGGTATTTTTTTTTCTTTCAAACCTTGAATGAGTTTGCATTGTGATACATATAGTTAGGATCTTAAAGTATACTATGTTAGCTCCACTGATCATCCAAGCCGGAATACAATTGATTGATTCATTGGTCATTAAAGCTAGGGTAAGTGATTTTCTTTGGTTAAAATAAGTGTTAAATAGCTATATATTGTGATAGTACTCATTGATGTAGAGTGTTTGTTCAGTAACAGGATGCTGAAATGCATTTTTAGGTCGGGATACCAATTTGATCCAATCAGGATAAAAGTCAGGATACAGATTAAATAAGTGGAATTTGAAGTGATTAATAATGATTAATATCAGAATAAAGTGCTTTAACCTATTCACAAAAAAACGTTTTGTTTTAACCAAACAATATCACTTACCCTACCTTTAAAATAAACATGCTCTGAAAATGCGGCTGTTGTGTTAATTAAACAACACAAAATTAAACATTAAACGTTTTAAAAACGTATAAACTAGAACTGGCGGTTCTAAGTTGTCCTACTGGCAGTGTGTACAAGAACTTCGGCGCTGATCAGTCCAGCGGTTGTGAGATTAGACACACACACACAGACAAACAGACAGACTGACCCGCTTATAGACAACTAGCCACCCGCACGCAGCCGGGCTGTAAAAACGGTTCAGTGGGGACAGATGGGGACACATGACAGCCAAGTTCTAGTAATTATATTAATTAGTCATTATATAATTAGTCAAGGCAAATTAAATCAGCCACCACCTACACACTGAAAAATAATGGTTCTTAAATGTTTTTTTTTCAAAAGGCTATATGGTTACACAAAGAACTATCAACTACTAAAGAACCATTTTGATCTATAGTAGGGTTTAACACCGGGAATCCCGGGATGCGGGAATCCCGGGAATCCCGAGGTTATTTACCGTCCCGGGAACTGACTTCGGTTCCCGGGATCCCGTTTTTTTTTTTTTCTTGTTAGAAATGAATACTAATTATTAGAAAGGCCTATCTACAGCGCGGAGGAATTACTATTATAATTAGCCAAGTTACTTGCCGCGTTGCCGACCAGGGCAGGGTCCCATCGTCCCTTTGTGAGAACCAATATGGGACCGAAGTGGCCGTGATGCCCCCCTGCCTGCCCTGCGCACGCTGATTTCCTCTGCTGTCAAACAGTAGACACCAGTTGACTAGTTGAGATTCAACATCAAGTGAAACGCTGCATAAACAGTGGGTAGGTTTGATTTCGAGCCTATATTCCAGCTTAAAATGCGCGCAAGCCAAGCAATGCTTTTGATAGAGAGAGAGGAGAGACTGGAGAGAGAGAGAGAGAGAGCAAGAGAGAGCCCGTGCGAGAGAGAGAGAGAGAGAGAATTAGACCGATGTGGTCGGTGGTCCGATTTTTTTATCATCATTAATGTAGCCTACCCTACCTACACTTGCATTTTAGAACGTTCAAACTACCATACTAGAACTACCCAGTAGAACAAGTGAACTGCACAACAGCTGTCTGTCTCATTGATTGTCAGTGGCAGCGCATCGTGCACATCAAAATCACACTACAAAACCCGACATTTGATCAACAACAAAATATAGATTGATACATTTGACAACATACAGCCAACATCCCAAAATGGAGTCTTAATATCCAGCAAGTAGCCTAATATAAATTAATAACTGCAAACAAATTACAAGTTTAGGCTATCAAATCAATATCCTACAAAAGTAGAGATAAGCTGTGACCTCACCGGCGCTCTGATGGACAATAAATAAATAATCCTTTTGCAAATTCTCTTGTCAATAATGATACAAATGGAACGTTTATTTCAGCAGCTAGAGTTTGACATTGTTTGAGTGCTGTTAGGTGCACAGCGCAGCTCCTCGTTTAAGTTAATTGTCTTCACCCGCTGCTGCGCAACAGGGCAGATCTCCGCCAGGGCACTATATTATATGTTATATTATATTTATATGATTAAAAAAATCAACTTAAGTCATTATTAGTGCAAGTTCATAGGTGGACACAATAGGGACATTAATATCGTCTCTGTCGGGCAGAAACCTCTTATTTCATATTTTAACTTTTGGGGTTTTTAAGTAAATTAACGCCCTACATGATCACACTACAGCCTCACTCGAAAGCATCAAAAATAGCGATTTCTTTAAATTAAAATCCTGAAAAGTAACAGTTTTGGACATATGAGGTTTTCACCCGACAGAGACAATTACTATTCTTTATTTATATGTGTCTCTATCAATCATTCATCCAAACATTATGTGATGTACACCCATCAGTTTTTTCATACGTGTGTGTGTGTGTGTGTGTGTGTGTGTGTGTGTGTGTGCGTGTGCGTGTGCGTGTGCGTGTGCGTGCGCGTGCGCGTGCGTGTGCGTGTGCGTGTGCGTGTGCGTGTGCGTGTGCGCGTGTGTGTGTGTGTGTGTGTGTGTGTGTGTGTGTGTGTGCGTGTGTGTGTGTGTGTGTGTGTGTGTGTTGGCAGGCCAAATCAGAGAGGAACTACCACATCTTCTATGAGATGCTGGCAGGTCTTCCTGACCATGAGAAGCGTGCGTTACACCTGCAGGAGGCGGAGACATACTACTACCTGAACCAGGTACACATACGCACGCACGCACGCACACACACGCACGCACTCACGCGCATGTACGCACAGACAGACAGACAGACAGACACTATTATGGAAAATATCGACATTCAGTCAGGGTGAAGTGTTGACAATTTTTCGAGCAGAGAAACAGCATTTAAAAAATACTTATGTATTCAAAAGTACATGCTTTTAAAAATACCTACTTATTCAAAAGTACAAATACAGTATGTGGAACATTTTGAAAATAGCTGATCTACAGCGTTTTATTCATAATGTATTTTTGTCAAAAGAAACGTATCAAAAAGTAAAGTATCAAAACCAAATGTTCAAGTAATGTTACAGAGACTCCAAAAATATACTTAAGGACAGACAGTAGACTAAGTAAATGTACTTCTTTACTGTACACCACTGCAAAGATGTTATTACTGATAAAGGGTGTGTGTGTGTGTGTGTGTGTGTGTGTGTGTGTGTGTGTGTGTGTGTGTGTGTGTGTGTGTGTGTGTGTGTGTGCGTGTGCGTGTGCGTGTGCGTGCATGCGTGCGTGCGTATGTGCGTGCGTGTGCAGGGAGGAGACTGTACCATCGAGGGGAAAGACGATGCAGAAGACTTCAGGCGTCTGCTGAACTCCATGGACATCCTGTACTTCACCCCCCAGGAGCAGAACGCCATCTACAGACTGCTGTCCTCTGTGCTTCACCTGGGCAACGTCTACTTCCAACCACATCAGGTACACTCCCGCTCACTCAGATCAGCTAACACGGAAGCTGTCAGAACCTTCTTCCCTAAAACATCTGGGACAACGCTCCACACGATCCAGACTGTTCTCCCTTATGGCTCCCAAACTGTGGAACAAACTCCCCATTGCAGTTAGAACTGCAGACTCCGCCTTAATCTGAAGACTCACCTCTTCAGACTCCACTTTAGCACTTGACCTAGCCTTGATGACCTTGCAGGCTTATGTAAAGGTTCAAATGTAATTCAGCTAGCATGTTATTTTTAGACAGATGCCAGGTTAATTTGCTGACCTATGGCATCCTATAGGCTATTGTAGTTTGTATAGTACCAATCTACAGATTATTTATTTTTTGATAGTATACTGTTTAGACCAGTGGTTCTCAAAGTGGGGTCGGGGGACTCCCAGGGGTCCTTGAGGGAGTTCCAGGGGGTCCCCAGCTAAATGATAGATAGTTAGGAATCAAATGGACCCTTAGGGGCCTGTAACTCTGAGAGTGCGGGTCCATTTGCTTCCATTTGTACACTTACTCTTCACTTATGGGGGTCCCTGGCATATCTTTTAAAATGGGGGTCCGCGGGCTAATAAGTGTCAATTTGGGGGTCCTTGACATGAAAAGGTTTTAGAACCACTGGTTCTGATGACTGATTCTTGGTTTACCTATGATCCTAGATTACTATCTCTATGCATTTGATGTATTACCTTGTGTTTACCTTGCTTACTTTAAGTCGCTCTGGATTAAGAGCATCTGCTAAATGCCTAAATTGTAAATTGTACACACGCGCACACACACACACCCATGCACGTATGCACGCATGCAGGGATGCACGCACGCACAAACTTCCACTTCAAAAGGACAGCATGGTTCAGTCATATTATACATAAAGTGACAGTGCCAGTGAAACGGGAGCTTGTAGGTCTGACATGGTGAACAGGGAACTGTTGGGCGACTGCTGGGCAGCCTGATCGATGGCCTCGCTGTGGAAAGTCTGTTTGTTGGTTCATTCGATACTGTGGTGTCACCTGCCTGGTGGTAGCGTAGCGGCGTGAACAGATATTTGTGGCCGGGGTGGTAAGTGTCTTTGATGATCCAGTTAGCGTTTGGCTGAGTGGAGCATCTAAATGCGTTTTGTGAACCTCATGTTGTGGTTTTAGTGCTCTGCCGTAGTCCAATACTTTCACAAAGACACAAACCTTTTAATTTGAAGGATTTAAATTTGGGTTTTTAGGCCACTGACCCCCTTAAAGGACAATTTCACCCATTTTCAACCTATCTTGATATAATTTGTTCTTCTCGTTGGTGTCTCAGAGGAGGGCTGTGGACAGTTCAGAAACCCGCCTACCAGTGATATCATCTGGGGGTTTTTTTCAAACAAGATTTAAAAATGTGTATTTGATTTTTGTTGTTAATGTGAGGACAATGGCTTCCAGCATGCTAACTTTCCGAGAATGGAAAGCCTATAGCTTGGATTCCCCATCAATCCATGGGGAATCCAACAATATTATCCCCACAATATTTGCTTCTGAGCTGTAGAAGCAAAAGTACAGACAATTGGAAATACTACAGTTAAGTAAAAAATACCACAAAATTATAAAAAAGTACAGTACTTGAGTAAATGTACTTAGTTACTTTACACCACTGATTTTGACAAGATGCAAATTGCCATGGGTCCAGTGTGTGGGATTCAGCCAGGCGGCATCATGGAAGGAACAAAGCCCCTCAGCAACCTCTCAAAGCATTTACTGACAATGGAGGTGAGGGTCAACAGGGTCTCCAGTCGTTCAGACATGTTACCTTGGAGTGCTTGGGGACCATGTGGCACACAATGATGGACATCTTGAATCCCACGGGAACGACAGCCTGGGAGAGGGAGAGGTTGAACGTATTATCAGCAAATACTGCCGCCAGCTGGCCTGCATATTGTTGTCTCTGGAAACCTCATATCTCCAAATCTGTTACTTTTCAGTATTCAAATAAAAAAAATAGTAAAAGTTGCAGATCTACAAGCACAAAGCGCGCCACTTCGCGCCACTTTTCGAGCTTGTAGATCTGCTACTTTTGATGTTTTTTGTGTTACGCTGTAGTATGATCAAGTAGGGTGTTAATTCACGGGGGGGAAAAATACGTAGATAAGAGATTTCTGCACGACAGCAACACTAGAGGATGTGACCCAGGATGACATCAGGACACACACGCACACACACACACACACACACACACACACACACACACACACACACACACACACACACACGCACACACACACAACACACACACAAATACGTATCTATCTATATTGCTGTAATCATCCATTCATCCAGCTATCATCGATATAATTCTATACACTTCATCCTTTCATTATATTATACTTGCGGCTGCAATAACAATCATCATGTTTATTGGTACTTGTACGGTGAAATGACAATAAATTGATTCTGAATACACATTAACTCTCTCACACCTACGCAGATACTTATACACACACACAAACTCTCTCTCTCACATACACATACACATACACACACACACATACACACACACACACACACACACACACACACACACACACACACACACACACACACACACACACACACACACACACACACACACACACACACACACACACACACACACACACACACACACACACACACACACACACACACACGTTTCTTTCTCACATATACACACAGTATGCACACACACACACACACACACACACAAACACACACAATTGCTTTCACGGTTGAGTGATAATATCAATGCTGATGGATGTTGGTAATGATGTGTGTGTGTGTGTGTGTGTGTGTGTGTGTGTGTGTGTGTGTGTGTGTAGGCTGAAGGTCAGGAGGTCGCGGCGGTAGTGAGTGCTCAGGAGCTCAGGGTTGTGGCTGAGCTCCTGCAGGTGTCGCCTGAGGGCTTGCAGAAGGCCGTCACCTTCAAAGTGACAGTGAGTACACACACAAACACACACGCACGCACACACACACACACACACACACACACACACACACACACACACACACACACACACACACACACACACACACACACACACACACACACACACACACACACACACACACACACACACACGCACGCCAAGGTTATTATAATGTTCATTCGTTTTTTATTTCGTTTCGTTTTCAAAGTGGTTTTGCTAGTTTTGCTTCTTAGATGTGTTCTTCCCTCAGGATACTGTGAGAGAGAAGATCTACACACCACTGACAGTGGAGAGTGCCGTGGATGCCAGGTGAGTGACTGACTGACTGACTGACTGACTGACTGACTGACTGACTTTTCAGTACAAAAAGAAAGGGGGGGGTTCATTGTTTTTGCCTCTCAGGGCACCACCTCCTTCTTTGTGTTGAAAGAGGAACTCCGTTTGGCTCCGGCACTTTCTTAGTCCACTTCCTCCCGGGTGCTCCTTATGTTTATTCCTATACTAACAACAACACTACATGTTTAGGGCAGTGGTGCTGACAAATTCTGCTGTCTTGAGAGATTAGTGCCTGCCTGCACCCATTTCGGATGCTGTCAATGCACTGAATGGGACATTATCACGTTTAATCAGACTATTGATTGGTCTAAGTAGGTGAGATACTGATGTACCAAAAGGGCTCAGTAGGTGTTTTGTATAAAGTATTGTTTTGGACCGCATCGGAGGCACGCTGTCTCAAGCGAACTTGAGCCACGCGAGGCACCACTGAGCGAGCTAAAGCGAGCGAGTTGCCGTGCCGAACGTTGCGAAGTTCGCTTGAACCGACTCAGCGCCGTCCGAGTTATGTACTGACAGGCACAGAATGGTAAATCATGTTTTGGGGTGAACGTTTGCCACAACTTTCATCAACCCACAGAATAACGACAAAACACCTACTGAGCCCCGTCGGTAGGTCAGTATCTCACCTACTAAAAACTATCAATAGTCTGATTAAACGTGATAATGTCCCATTCAGTGCATTGACAGCATCCGAAGCCTATGCTGCCTGCCTGCCTGTGTGCCAGTGTTGATTTCGTCGACTAAAACTATGACGAAAAATTTTAGTCGACTATATTTTTTCACTGACGAAAACTAGATAAAAACTAAATAAAAGCCAAGCTATGATGACTAAAACTAAGACTAAATATACAGATAATTTCATCAACAAATAAAAACTAGACTAAAATGAGATCCAGTTGAACTAAGACAAGTCATTTTATGTTTGGTGTAGGGTGTTGTGCTCTGAAAATAGCAGATGTACAAGCTCACAACGCGTCGTGCTGCGATGCGTTGTGAGCTTGTACATCGGCTATTTTCAGCATGCAACCAAGAGTAAAATCAGCCGTTACGACACCATCAAGGTACCACCAAAATACATTTTAGTCAACTAAATCAACTGTAGATTTAGTCGACTATAATATTATGATATTTAGTCGACTAAAACTAGACTAAGGGACCAGTCGAAATTTACATAAGGGGGGGCATGGAGGAAATGTATGTGCCCTGATCTAAAATGCCATGACCCTCCCTTTGACAAAAAAAAAAATCAATGACCCTCCCCAAGTGATTACAAAAAAAAGAGTAACCCTCCCCGCCTAGAAGTGTCACGATATATTGTGTCACGATATAGCCTATCGTGGTATTAAAATGTGATGATAGGTATTGTCATGATGTCATACTGTATCGTAATATTTTTTTAATTGTTTTTTTAATAAAAAAAAAACACTTTCTTTTTTTTTGCCGGTGAAAGTTAGGAGTTTTTACTGTATGATATGAAATGTAAAGCTTATCATAATCATAGTAATTATTAATCATGTCCTCCATCATATTCAAGGTATTTTGGAGAGAAATGAAACAGACTCCAGTCAGTCACTTTCAGTTTAAAGCACTGCAGAGGGGAGGTGTTGTGTGTCAGCTGATGCTCGTTGACGCTCGTTAATGTGACATGCATCTGCACTCTCAAATAGGCCTACATCTAATCTAAGATTGTATTATACTGTATCTGGTATTATAGATGTTTTTTAGCTGTTGGAAATAACTAGGCTGCACTTGGTTGGTAAAGTCCAGATGACAAAAATATGAGGTTTGTGGAATTTATAGTTATGCAGTCTTATATTATATTATATTTGTTATATTAGTGTCTATCTGTCCTCTGAAACAATGGGTTTATAGTTAGTGAGAACTTCACTTCTCCATTAAGCTTGCACAAATGTATTTATTTGTGTACAAAGCACTTTGTAATTGTTTCTAACTTGCTTTATAACGTTATTTATAAGATGATGGCCAATGTTGATGATACATGAGAAAAGAACATTAATAATATATCATATCGATATCATGCCCAACATCATGTATCGTATTGTGAAATTCTTGACACCCCTAACCCTCCCCATCAAATACAACATGACATTTAAAACTGATATGTCCAATGTTTTGCTTTCCACATTGATTAGAACATTGCTGTAGTGTAGTCAGTCTTGCTAAATGCACAGTGTATCTGTAGTAGTGGTAGCAGAATGGATAGTGTTCTCATCTTACATGTGGGAAACCCATTGAATCCTGGTCAGATTGAAGAAAGTTGAATATTTGGTAACCAGTAGTTTAAAACTTTTGTCACTCTGCCCTTTTAATTATCAACTACAGTGACTACAACTACACTGTTGCCTACATAAAACAAATTAGGCTATCAATTATGGCCTGATGCTTCTGGTTTTACTTGTGGAGCTAGGCATCTATACACAACTGTCCATATAGATCCACATTAATCACATGCCCAGAATTACTTCAAATGATTATGAATATCCAGTTATAGTAGGCCTATTTATAATGCATCTCTCCAATAACGCCTGTTGAAGTTTTGCTTAATTGTTCAACCACCATCGTTAAGACGCTGAATAGATTTGACTGGGTCGTTCACACTCGCTGTGCGTTGATGGCTTGTTAACGACCGTCATTGATTCTAAATAGACAAGGTGTTACTTGATTTGAATTCTTTGTATCCTTTGAAATGGAGAGGGGTCATTGACCACTGTTCTGCTGTACTAAAAAGGTATATAAAAAACGGACTATTTTATCAATTCAAAATTGCATGACCCTCCCTTGGATTCAAAGTAAAATTAGCTGACCCTCCCTTGGACCAAAATTAGAAAGGCATGACCCTCCCCTATTTTCCTCCATGCCCCCCCTTATGTAAATTTCGACTGGTCCCTAACAGTAAAACATTTCAGATGACTAAAATATGACTAAAACTAAATGGAATGTTATTCAAAAGACTATGACTAAAACTAAATCAAAATTAGCTGTCAAAATCAACACTGCTGTGTGCGTGTGTGCACGAGTGAGTGAGTGAGTGAGTGAGTGAGTGAGTGAGTGAGTGAGTGAGTGAGTGAGTGAGTGAGTGAGTGAGTGTGTGTGTGGTTATTTGACAGGGTGAGTACAGCGAGCAAGTTGAAGCTTGAAGAAGCTTCTGTCAACCTACAGTAATTAAAGGATACGCTTCACCTTCTGTGTGCCGCTGATAACCTTGTGTGATAAGCAT
The DNA here is from genome assembly GCF_963280865.1 of Gymnoscopelus braueri. Taxonomy (NCBI): domain Eukaryota; kingdom Metazoa; phylum Chordata; class Actinopteri; order Myctophiformes; family Myctophidae; genus Gymnoscopelus; species Gymnoscopelus braueri. The sequence continues at coordinate 57,879,494 of NC_137604.1, forward strand.
CCATTCATTCAAGACACGCTTTGGTATTTGGCAGCACTTCATTCATCATGTCCTTCTATTCCATCTTCCAACCTTTAACCACTTAAACCCCCGCAGTTGCGGTGCGACGCATTGTGAGCTTCTGGTGAACTACAGAAATACAGAAAACTATAGGGAATAGTCGAAGGTTGAAGTGGTTAAAGTAAATCACTATAAAGCACTCTGTCTCCAGTGACAGCCGTTGATATTTTCCGTACGGCGGTTGAGGGGACAAAAGGACGCGAGGGTTTTTCTGATGATGTCCCCTGTTGCCATAGAAACCCCATCAGTTTCGCTGCTGCTGCATCCATAGAAACCGTCACTTGTCTGGTGTCTGTGTTTCCATAGAGACGCTGTTGCCAAGATCCTGTACTCGCTGCTGTTCAGCTGGCTGACGGAGCGCATCAACGGCCGGGTCTACCCGCGCCACGAGGCCCTCTACATCTCCATCCTGGACATATACGGCTTCGAGGTGCACCGTCACACACCGTCACACACACACACACACACACACACACACACACACACACACACACACACACACACACACACACACACACACACACACACACACATTACAACGTTAAAGTTGTCAGTTGCCATGACTGATTCCAGTCCTGTGCATTGGTGGAAAAAGTACTCAATTTTTTTTTACTTAAGTAAAAGTATCAATACTGCAATATAGAAATACTCTGCTACAAGTAAAAGTCCGAAATTAAAAATGTACTTCTGAAATAAATAAAAACTAGAATAAAAAAACGATAACTAACTGAAACTGTATTGTGAGTTTACAAAACTAACTAAAACAAACTGAAATGATAGACAAAATGCCCTTAGTTTTTGTCAATTTATTGAATTTATTGAAGCTTAATATGTAACTGAATATTTTTTTTGTTTAAATGCTATCTTATCTTGAGTTTGTATTACACAATACTTACTCTGGCCTTTTTTAATCCTGCACCTGGCTTATTTGTTTATTTGGTGCAGGATTGAAAAGGGCCAAAAGTATTTAAAAAATCACACCCAGTGTGAAGTGGGTGGTGTGGTCATCACAGTGGTCATCATAGTGATGGAAGCTCACTCCAAAAAAATAATGATTTTTTGAAGTGCATAATCCTATTTATAGATTATTAATGTCATCATGTGTCTCGCTAGCCAATCACAGTGCTGAATAGAGTCAGCCAATAGAGTCAGCCAATCACAGTACAGCTAGGGGTGTACTAATGAGCCAATCACAATACAGCTAATGAGGTGTCCCAACCCCACTTATAGGGGCGGCTACACCGCCCAAAAACTAACTAACTGTTAGCAAGATCAAAAATATAAACTAATAAAAACTAGCAAATCCGCTCTAGAACTAAACTAAAAAGAAAAATCCCAAATCCTTATAACCTTGCACCAAACAAAAGGATTTGTGAGCTATGTTAATTTTAATCTCCTCGTGTGCGTGTGCGTGTGCGTGTGCGTGTGCGTGTGCGTGTGCGTGTGCGTGTGCGTGTGCGTGTGCGTGTGCGTGTGTGTGTGTGTGTGTGTGCATGTGTGTGTGTGTGTGTGTGTGTGTGTGTGTGCATGTGCATGTGCATGTGTGTTGTGCAGGAGCTGCAGGTGAACAGCTTTGAGCAGCTGTGCATCAACTACGCCAACGAGACCCTGCAGTTCTTCTATCACAGGGTCAACTTCCAGGAGGAACAGGTCAGCACACACACACACACACACACACACACACACACACACACACACACACACACACACACACACACACACTATACTTATGAGGACAACAGTATTTTAGGACGACGACTTTCGGAAATGGCATTTTTTCTTTCTTTGCTATATTTGCTATTTTCTTTGCAATTTTTTAACCTAAGCCTAAATCCGAAAATAGCAGATCTAAAAGCTCCCGCTGTTTTCAGTTGCGCGACACCACCGGCACGCAACTATAATTAAGGCATAAATCCAACCCTAAACCCTAAACCTTATTACCTCTAAGGGCGCGCTCCCACCAAGAGTTGGCTGGCCGCTGTTAAACGCAGGTTGTGCGCGGCCACAGTTCTTTGCAGCCAGCGGATTCTAAAAAACGGGAGTGTCGCGCCTGTCACTCACTTTCAGGAGCCTCCCCGTAGCCCGCACCGCCTGCGCCAGCTTTGGGAATGTGCTGCGTTTGTGTAGGGCTGGTTAAGTCCCGGGAAAGACGCACTGTGATTGGCCAGTAGTCACTTTGAGTGGCAGTTGGGGCACACCGCCTGCTGCCTTGAGCACCATGTTGCTTCCTGAGTCTTGAGACAGTCCGCCTTCGACTCACCCGATTGGACAGAGGGAGAAAATCAGCGCCTGCCTCCAGCGGTTTTATGCTTAGTCGCGGAGAGCAGATAAACGCAAGGTCTGCGCGACTAGCGGAAAAATCTGCTCTTGCGTGAATCAACGCATTTGCATTGACAATGCATTGGCAGATTCTGCAAACAGCGGCCAGCCAACTCTTGGTGGGAGCGCGCCCTAAATGTCTAATCCTAATAATCCTAAACCCAACCTGTATGTTTTTGAAATTGTAAGCCTATAACTCCACAAATGTTTTTTTTTTAACAATAAACAACCATTTATCTTGTGAGGACCTGGAAAATTGTCCTCACGATATCTATTCCTCCAATTCTACGGTACTCTAAAACTATAGTAATACTATAGTAGTATTAATTTGAGTACTTTTTCCACCACTAGTGTGCGTGTACTAGTATTATACTAGTACACACACACTAGTGGTGGAAAAAGTACTCAAATGTTTTACTTAAGTAAAAGTATAAATACTGCAATGTAGAAATACTAAATACTGTAAAATTTACTTGAGTAAAAGTACAAAAGTATTGGTATCAAAATGTACTTAAAGTACCAAAAGTATCAAGCATTTCACAAGTTTTCAAATGTATGAAATCATTTGAAAATAGCAGATCTACAAGCTCACAATGCGACACATTGTGAGCTTGTAGATCTGCTATTTTCAAATGGCCTAAATGTAAATAGGGCTGAAGTGGTTACTGTATGTTTTGTAATAATAATGCAAATCTACAAACTAGTAGCAGAGTACCGGTTGTAGTAAAAACTAAAGTTTTCAAATAATTGTAGTGGAGAAAAAGTACAATATTTGCCTCTGAGATGCAGAGGAGCAGAAGGAAAAGTACTGACAACTGGAAATACTTTATTAAAGTAAAAATACCTCATCTGTACTTAGTTATTTGCACGCACGCACGCACGCGCGCGCACGCGCGCACGCACGCACGCACGCACGCACGCACACGCGATAAATGAAACCTGCAGTTCTTAAAAATGTTTTCTAAATCAATTTTTTTTGAAAAAAATCAAAAAAAAATGTTTCAAGATTTTTCAAAAATAGCAGATCTACAAGCTCATAGCGCGGCACTCGGTGCCATTCTATGAGCTTGTATATCTGCTATTTTTGAATAGCCAAAGAAATCTAAAGTGACACAGATGCGTTCCAGGTCTTAATGGGTTAATAATCTGTAAAGTAACTAACATTGTCAAATAATTTGTAGTAAAGGGTTCAGTACTTTTGCACAATATCTGCCTCTGAGACAGTATAAAAAAACAACAACTCAAAATTGTACTTAAACTTTTTGTCAATGAATAAAATTTAATTTTGTCCAATCTGTATGGTTAGAGTATGTTAATACATTATAACTTATATAATTGGGGTGGTTGTATTGAATATTGATTGATTGAATATTTCATTAGGCAACAAATGTAAAACAGCACAGTTACATAAAAAAAATTGTCTAAAAGGTCTGTTCAAAAAAGTCCTTGCGGTCTTGTTTCCATTGAGGTCCTTGGTATGCAATTCATAGTCATATATAGTGGTACCGACAGTTCAAATATCATCACAAAAATACAGAAAAAATATCACTATGTACAAACAAAAACAAAAAATGCAGAAAAAATAAATACAAAAATAATGCTATATGTACAACAATGGGGGGGGGGTCGTCAGTCTAACAGGAAAATAGTACTACCTCCTTTTTTGGCCTCCTGAAAGGTGAATTTTCAGGGCTGTTTTTGAATGAGCCCAGCGAACTGCACTTTTTGAACCTAGACACAGGATCTGACCTCATGGTCAAGATTCAATTTATCCCCTGAGGAAGCAGGCAGGTTCTATTGGTAAAAAATGATAAACACTCATTGGTAAAAAATGTCAGCACTTGCGCAGGAAACCGGGTTCAAATCCGGGGGTATAGAAGAGGAAAGTTACATAGTACAGCTTTAATGTAAGTAAGTGTACTTTGAACCACAGGAGGAGTACATGAGGGAGCAGATCGAGTGGCAGCAGCAGCCGTTCAGCCACAACCAGGCGTGTATGGACATCATCGCTGCAAAGCCTCATGGGATACTGCGCATTCTGGACGACCAGAGCGGCTTCCCTCAGGTACTGTACACCACGTCCACACACTTTCATTAATTTTTTTTAAAACCATGTTTATTTAGAATATGTTAATAAAAACTGATTTTTTTTTTGCACTTTCAAAATCACAAAGAAAAACATTAAAATGCAAATCAGATTAAAATATAGCAAAAAAGAAACAAGAGGGGAAAAAAATAGAGAAATTAATCTAAACATATCCGAAAAGGAGTGAGAAGAAGTAAGACTTGTGAACTCCCACCCCTTTTATATCTGTGAGTTAAATAATTACTTACTCGCTGACTTCTGTGCTTCACGTTATACTACTCTTGTAAAAAAATATACTCTTCAATTATATATCAAAATATATATCCTATATAAATATATATATATACATAACCCTGCTATCCATTCCCATCATTCATTCATTCATTCATTCATTCATTCATTCATTCATTCATTCATTCATTCATTCATTCATTCATTCATTCATTCATTCATTCATTCATTCATTCCCTGATCACTTCGCAGTTGTGGAAGTAGCAATAATGGATTCATAAAGGTAATGGACATGCAGGTGCACTGAAAAAGTATGGGCTGCTATTATAATAAACACTATAGCTTGTAGGCGATTATCATAAATAAACAAGTCATTAGTTGTGTAAGATTTGCACCATCTGTCATGGAAAGCAAACGTCTTTAGTACCAGATAGATGCAGGTATACTTACTGTAGCTTAAGGATGAGTTAAACTTGATACACACAACAAATGCCAAGGCAATCACATGAACACAAACGCACGCACGCACGCACGCACGCACGCACACGCACACGCACACACACACACACACACACACACACACACACACACACACACACACACACACACACAGTGACGGTGAGTTTCCTGTGGAGAGTTATCCTACTTTAGTTGCTAGTGGAGAGAGAGATGACTCATTACTTGGACCAGAACTGCTGACAACATTTCACAACGACGTGCAACAGAATAAAAATATCCCACTGAGACTGAAGCTCCTGGAGGACTGCCTCGTCTGATACTGACTACCAGCCCAGACATAACTCCTTATCCTCTTTTAACCTGGTGTCCCTGTTTTTGGGCATCCACTACAAGTCTACAACCTTTCAAAATGGCACATGATGATGGAACCCATTCTGTAGTTTGTTTTCCAGTTTTTTTTTACCACAGTGTAAAAAGCATGGCAGGCAAGTAGCAACACAGCATGCAGCTAAAAATTAAAACATTATTGGCGAATTACATTCAGGCTAAGATCCTTAATATAGGAAGATACGTCATCCCATGCTTCATACAAAATGCTGCACAAAATTGTCTCCTAAGTGGGGCGTAGTTGCCGCTGCCCTAGCCATGGTTCACATGATGGTCGTCTGCCTCCGTCACGAAGTGCATCATGGATGCACTTCAAGTGCACCAGAGTGCACTTGAAGTGCACTCTGGTTTCAGGGCTACCGCTGCCCCAGCCTGCCATGTTTCTACCCTGCTCTAGTTTTAAACGTGAACTGCAAAACAAACTACCAAATCGGCCCAGGGTTTCATCCTCCAATTCTTGTTAAACCATAATAAGTAGCGACTTATTTGTCTACTGTAACATCATAATCTTTTAGCAGTTAAACAATAATTAACCTTCTTGACATTGACATTCAACCTTTGACCATTACACCATAATGTCAGATATTGATAGATTATACAGTCATTGCATTCAACGTGCATGTGCGTGCGTGTGCGCGCGCACACACACACACACACACACGCACACACACACACACACACACACACAGAGCCCCGATAGCTTCTTAATCACTTTGCAGTTCAACTACTGCAATAATAACACACATATTTTCCATTTGTCCATATACTGTATTAGTTGGTTAAGTCTCACTTGGAAAATAGATTGTTAAACAATTTCTGTTCATAAAGTTAAAGCTTGTTGTGTTGTGGTTGCCAGGCAACAGACCACACCTTCCTCCAGAAGTGCCACTATCACCATGGTGAAAGCCCGTTGTACATCAAGCCAAAGATGCCACTCCCCGAGTTCACCATCAAACATTATGCCGGGAAAGTCACCTACCAGGTACAACCCCCTCTGTGTGAATTTATTTGATTTTGTTTCATTTATTCATGACATTCTTTTGAAAAATGTTGAATTTGTTTTTAATTCATAAAGGGTTTCGATTTTGGGGGTATTCTTTTTTTGAAAATCTTTTGAATTTATAAGAATTAAAAACTAAATGTAGGAAACGAAAAGTAAAGGGATATTTACTGGTGACCCATAAACATTGATCTACGTCCCACAAATGGGTCCCGACCCACTGTTTGGGAAACAGTGCATTAATGTGCAAAAAGTGGCAGCACATTGGCAGGTTCACACAAGAAAGTAGTCTTTATAGTAAGGAGAAAGAATAGAACCTGCACACTTATATTATGCTCCAATACAATTTATTCAATTACCTTTTTTGAGCATGCTCTTCGTCAAGTCAAATTGTATGGGCCTGTTGGGAAAAACTTTCGCACACCTAGAATAGGAGCTTAAGAGCGGATGAGTAGGAAAACAAGTGCACATCAATAATAAAAGAGTACGGCATGTACAGGCATGCCCTGAAGAAGGTCATCAGTGACCGAAACGTTGCTTCTCTCTTAGTCTCATGTAGCCAGACAACTATTACACAATCTCCGAATGCTATATAGTCTGGAACTACACCTCCTGAAATCTGAGAGAGGAAACTGGCACTTTCGTCCACGAAAATATATTTTAAAATATCTTTAAATTGTTTTTTTTCTTCTGCTTAGCATCAGGCTATATATACTTATAATAATTACTATAATGATTTTGATTTATATTAGGATACATTTGCGCGACTGTAAAGACCAAACGGAAGTGGGGAGGAGGCTTCACATCCGCTTTATATTTTAATCATGATCAGAACTTCCGAGTCCCAGACTGTATGACCGGAAACATTTGAAAATTGTGGGAGGCAACAGTCTGGCCATGCGAGACTACTTCTCTCTCAATAAATGTGCTCCTGTACCGTGCAGTTTGGCAGTGTGCGGGCGTAAACGGGAAAAAAAACGCACACAGGTAGAAATCCACATGGCAGATCCACAGAGGAAAGTAGTCAGCATATAGGGGAACAAATCCACACGAAGGGAGCTAATCCATCATAAGGAAAAACAGTGTGACAGGCCAGCATGGTGACTGACAGGTGGTGTTCAGGCCTAAATGGTTTCTGCCTGACAAAGATACTGTCTCTCTCTTTGTATCCCTGTCTGTCTGCCCCGGCCTGTCTGTCTGTCTGTCTGTCTGTCTGTCTGTCTGTCTGTCTGTCCCGGCCCATTCCCTGTGTTGATCTTTCCAGAATTCCAATCATGTGATTTGTAAAGCAATGGTTCTCAAACTTTTTGAAGTCAAGGACCCCCAAATTGATATGTATTTGGCCGCAGACCCCCCCAGCTCCAGAAGAGAAGATTTGTGCTCTTTTTGAAAAGCCGACATATAAATGGATAAAATTATGCTGTGTTAACTACTTTTTCTGGGGACCCCCTGGAACCCCCCCAAGGACCCCACTTTGAGAACCAATGTTGTAGAGCTGTCACGATCATAAAATTTTACTTTGATGATTAATTGTCTCACAAATAATAGCGATTAACGATTTAATTGAGTTTTTGGCGCTGAACATTGGAACATTATAGCTTTTAGGCTTCGTAAACAGAAATTGCACAGGGCAGGTCAAATTCATTTACAAGCTGCAGCAAGAAGCACTTGTAGATCTGCTATTTCAACACATTTTTTAAAATATATATTACAAATTATTTTTAAACATTTTCATCATGGAAATGATCATGACGAGTATGCAAAATGATTGAGATTATCTCAAATAACTGCGATCAGGCAGTTATGTAATAATTGTGACAGGCCTAGTGATTTGTTCCTCCAGGTGCAGAAGTTCTTGGATAAGAACTTTGACGTGGTCCGACAAGATGTCCTTGACCTCTTCACCAAGAGCAAGAGTAAAGTGAGGAGCGCACGCACGCACGCACGCACGCACGCACGCACGCACGCACGCACGCACGCACGCACGCACGCACGCACGCACGCACGCACGCACGCACGCACGCACGCACGCACGCACGCACGCACGCACTCAGGCAGACACAATCACACTGTTGATCTTCCACCATCCCATTATTGGCAATGCATAATAATTAGAAGATGTTAATTTAAGAGTTGCCAAAGTACTAATATCAGATACATGTCGTTGCTGTCGGGCAGAAACCTCTTATCTCCATATTCTAACTTAACGTAAATAAACGCTCTACTTGATAATCATACTACAGCGTCACACAAAAGCATCAAAAGTAGCCACAAGCTCAAACTTTTGAGCTTGTAGATCTGCTACTTTTGATATTTTTGAATTTGAATCCTGAAAAGTAACAGTTTTTGGACATGTGAGGTTTCCACCCGACAGAGACGATTTCATAGTATTTATTGATTGTCTGAGACCTACAAAATCAACGTACTCTGCGCGTGCGTGTGTGTGTGTGTGTGTGTGTGTGTGTGTGTGTGTGTGCATGTGTGCGTGTGTGTGTGTGTTTATGTGTGTGTGTGTGTGTGTGTGTGTGTGTGTGTGTGTGTGTGTGTGTGTGCGTGTGTGTGTGTGTGTGTGTGTGTGTGTGTGTGTGTGTGTGTGTGTGTGTGTGTGTGTGTGTGTGTGTGTGGGTGTGTGCGTGCGTGCGTGCGTGCGTGTGTGTGGGTGTGTGTGCGTGTTTGCATGCGTGCGTGTGTGTGCATGTCTTTAGATGGTGTCCAATCTCTTCCTGAAGCACTCGGAGACGATGTCTCAGCAGAAGTCGACCAATAGGAACAGCAGCACGGCCCGGCGGTACCAAGCCAACACCGTCAGCGCCAAGTTCCAGAGCAGCCTCCAGGAGCTGCTGGAGAAGATAGAACAGTAAACCACACAACCTTTTATTAAACCTACAAACAACCTTAGAACAGTAAACCACACAACCTTTTATTCAACCTACAAACAGCCTTAGAACAGTAAACCACACAACCTTTTATTAAACCTACAAACAGCCTTAGAACAGTAAACCACACAACCTTTTATTTATTCAACCAACAAAGAACCTTTACTCCAGTAGTTCTGGAATTTTTTCATGCCAAGGACCCCCAAATAATACGTAATTGTAAATGTTTTGTGCCAGAGACCCTCAGAAGAGATGATTTATGTAAAAAAGAATCAAAAACTTTTCAACATTTTTGATATTTTTCAAATATTTTCAAAGATAGCAAATTTACAAGCTCGCAGCTTGTAGATCTGCTATTTTTGAATAGCCAACATATAAATGTATAGAGTGGTTAAGATGATTGTGATGCTATGTTAACTACTTTTGCTGGGGACCCCCTGGAACCCCCCTTTGGACCGCTGGGGGGTCCCCGGACCCCACTTTGAGAACCAATGTTTTATTCAACCATTAAACAACCTTTACTCCACCCTTGGGACCTTTTAGCAACAATGCACAAGTATTTATCCGACACCCTCTGGCCATGTTGGCAAACAACAGCACACAAATTCAACTTTCTCTGAGCTCTTAGGAAGTGTTTTTTTGGCAGCTGTGGAACAGTGTTTGCCAAACTACTGACAGCCTGTAGTGCCGATTTGTCACCTTCCGCCTTTGCAGCAGAAAGGACTCCCACACACTAACTTCTTCCATTGCAAATAGAGACATTTATTGGGAACAACGTTGTTGCGTTATGCAGACGTTGATAAAGTCGATGTGCGCACCGAAACGATGTTTCCCAATAAATATTTTATTTGTAATTGAATAAGTTCACTCAGATAACTCACAAATAGATTAAGACCAATAATAATATCTTGAGAATATTTTATTTATAAAATGTTAAAGCGAGTGTGAATATAATATTTGATCTTGGTGTTCAGGCTCTGCTATGCATTACTCCCTGCTCAGCACATTAGCAGAGAACCGTTTAAGAGCAGGGAGATGTACATCTATAACAAACCCCCCCCACAGGGGTAACAGAACCCTTAGGGAAAGCAGAGCCTACTGGTGGTGCTGGGGTGTTGGTGGGAGGTGATGATTGACAGACAAACTTCCTCAATAGCACCCCTCTGCCCAAAGAGGACGTTTTAGTATTGCAGCTGAAAGTGCTTGGAATGACAGACAGACAGATTATGAAAACAATTATCTGGGTGGTTGTTTAGGCTTAAATCTGTATAAAAACGTATTAAGGGACAATATTTATATAAAATAAATATTTTTTTAATTCATGGTGTAGTCCCTTTAAGTGGTTAGATGTGTTCAGAGCATGTTTATTTGAATGATCAAGCAATCGATTGTGTTCCCAGCTTTGATCAATAGAACCAACATAGTAAACGTTATACTGTAAAAAAAATAAAAAATAAAAATAAAGGCCAATTTTGGGGCCCTCCTCGCGGCACACCAGTGGGCCCGACCCGCTTGTTGGGAATCGCTGCTCTATCTATGTCAAGGTTTTGTGAAGGATCATAACGTCAAAAATTGTGCTGAATTGAATTGATTAGAACACACACGACTGTAACTGTAACTGACACCCATATCACAGAGCTGTCAAAAGCTCTCTGATTACTGGCTTGTTCTAAATCCCAGTATTCACTGCTGCCAACACCCATTACACTTATTGATCCAACTGCCAGATACTTGCCAGCTCCCCCCCCCCCCCCCCCCTCTCACGAGGAGGTGGGGGGGGGGAGTTGCCCGGTCTGCTTATTATAAGTGACTTTGGGCTTGTTTTTCTGTAAAGTCGCTTGTAAATATTGGTAGTTGCGGGTTGCGTTTTTTTGGGCTTGTTTCTAAAGTGTATTTGCTTATTTAGTCTACTTGCCAGCCCATAGAGCCCCATTGTGAACCCGGACATTTTTAGTACACCAAGGTTTTATATTAGAAATGTTGAGTATGGGGCCCCAGTAGGTGGAAACTGCTGGATGCTAACTTGCATATGTTGAGCAATTTTCAGAATTAGCATAATTAGCTTTTATTAGCATAATCACCTACTGTATATGGACAATATTTCAGCAATAGTCCCGGGCCTTAGGGCTAATCAGTCTTAAATGCACCAAATTTGACCCAGATGTAGCCCAGGGCATGCTCTAATGATTTAGCTAGGGCGCCCGAGCGGGCGACCTTTGGGGTCGCCATAGCGGCCAAATCCAAAATGGCCGCCATGTAAAACGGTTTTGGCTGTAACTTTTGAACCAGATGAGCTCCAAATACAAACTTGGTGTCTATTTCATGTTTTTTGACCATTGCAAACACATTGGAATGCTTATCATTACGATTGGGTGTGTCTGGAACCCTAATTTTCATATTTCCAAGATGGCGGCTATGTGAAAATGTTAACTTTTGACAGTTTTGGCAAACTTAGTGTCTATTTTATGTTTTTTTAAGCATTAGAAACATATTAGAAATGCTCCGATTTTCTGATTGCATCCATCTAGAGCACTCTAATTTACTTAACAATATCAAAATTATCCCCAAAAAGGTATTCAACATTTTCACCCAGAACACTTTTAGGAACAACCTTAATAAGCAACCTTTGTATGTTACACATATAATGTATTTGAAAGATAGAACAATGGAGTGCAGCACATTCCTATTGATATAGATAGGAGCATTTGAAACAATCTTACAATGAATGCACAAAAACTCTGTACGTGCACATGTGGGCTGGGCGTATCAGTATAGTATAGGCATATATGGAGATCCGGTTGTCCAGAACCGCTGATCCAAACGATATGCCCAGGGCCGCTTCTCCCTACACGCACACTACGCAGGCTGCGTGGGGCCCCGCCCCACGCAGGGCCCCTACCCGCCGAAAAAAAAAAAAAAAAAAAAACGAACCCAATCCGCCCAGAACCGCAAAAAAAAATGTGTCCTGTATCATGCTTAGGGCCCCTGTGGAGTCTAAAGCGGCACTGGATATGCCTCTCTCTGAAAATGGGGAGGGTGCCGCAACTGTGGCAATCTTCCTGCATTGTTCGCACCTTGTGACTACAGGCCAGCAGCTCTGACATCAAAGAGCATGAACACCTTTGAGCGTCTGGTACTGAATCAACTGAGACCGATGGTGAGTGAATACCTCAACCCCCTTCAGTTTGCATACCAGGCGGACATTGGGTTTGATGATGCCATCATCTACATGCTAAACAGGGCATTCACACACCTTGACACCCTGGGCAACACAGTCAGAATTATGTGTTTTTACTTCAACACTATCCAGCCACAACTGCTTGCTGAGAAGCTTGCGTTGATGATGTGGACCACGGCTTGGTGGCATGGATCACAGACTACCTCTCGGGCAGACCACAGTATGTGAGACTGCAGGGTTGTCAGTCGGAGGTGCTGGTGAACAACACGGCTGACCCAGGGCACAGTGCTGTCACCTTTCCTGATCACCCTATACACATCTGACTTCCGATCAACTCCAAGACATGTCCCCTACAAAAGTTCTCAGATGACACTGCGATGGTCAGCTGCATCTCAGGTGACAACACTGTTGAGCACAATAGCATGGTGAAGGACTTTGTGGACTGGAGCGAGGCAAACCGCCTCCGGCCCAATGCTAGCAAGACCAAGGATGATGGTGGTGGACTATGGCACGACCAAGAGGGTACCTCCGGTCCCCAGCACCATAAATGCTGAGGTGGTGGAGATTGTAGCCAACTACAAGTTTCTAGGAGTGCACCTGAACAGGTCGTTGGACTGGTCTGACATACTCTAATGTAGGAGCAGGCTGTTCTTCCTGAGAAGACTCCGATGTTTTGGCGTGTGCAACAGGATGCTGTAAATGGCTGGTGAGGAAGGTTGGCTCTCTTCGTGGGGACCTCACTGGAGGCGGTGGCTAAGGTGCGTACAGTGAGGAGGCTGGACACGTCCCTCTCCCTTCACAAGGATATAGTGGGGCATCCCGGGGTAGATTCACCTACCCCGGGTGGAACTGTTTGAGACTTGGCATGTCTTTTGTGCAGGTAGCTATGAGGATTTAAAACGAGACACACGTTGGTCGCTCTGCCAGGTCAACTGTCTATAAAGAATACATCTCATGGATGCACCTGGGACGTATCATCAGTGTTGTAGCCTGGGGTCATAGGGTGTTTCGGGTCTCGCATCATACACCCTCGCCCAGGTGACCCAGCCGGGGTTGATCAAGCCCCAACTTACGTCCCAGGACCCACGGTCAGTCCTATAGGGAAAGACAGGGCCAGTCAGTCCGCTTCTCCGGAACTACTCTGCCGGAACTTGGGGAGGCTCTGGCACGTGTAGGGACTAGGCTCTGTGGGTGGCCTCCTGGACGGACTCCTCCTTCGTCTCACCAGGTCCAGGTCCTGAGCACTGTACCAGATCCGCTGCACCAGATCCGCTGCAACACCCCGATCCAAACATTTACTTCTTTTTATTTGTATTGTTTAATATACTCTAGCCTACTGGCTATTATCTGTATCAATAGGGATGTGCTCCACTCCATTTTTGCCAGACCCAAGGGGTCGGCCTACATGAGGCTTTGTCTGTCTGTCTGTCGGTCGGTCGGTCGGTCGGTCGGTCGGTCGGTCGGTCGGTCGGTCCCTCTTTTCCTGTCCTGTCCCTCTTTTCCTCAGCACACACGTCATGCGAAGTCCGGCCATTCAGATTTCAACCACTAGGGGTCTGGCAGTACCAGGTCTCCTGGTTCCCTTGTTCTATTGTTTCAATAAAATTGTATGTGTAACATACATAGGTTGCTTTTTTTAGGTTGTTGATAGTGGTCATATTGGTAATAAGCTAATTAGAGTGGTCTAGATAGATGTAATCATTAATCGGAGCATTCCAATGTGTTTCTAATGCTTAAAAAAACACAAAATCAACACTAAGTTTGCCAAAAGTGTCAAAGGTTAAGTTATAACTCGTTTTCACATAGCCACCATCTTGGAAATATGCATATTAGGGTTTCAGACACACCCAATCGTAATGATAAGCATTCTAATGTGTTTGCAATGGTCAAAAAACATGAAATAGACACCAAGTTTGTATTTGTAGCTCATCTGGTTCAAAAGTTACAGCCAAAACCGTTTTACATGGCGGACATTTTGGATTTGGCCGCTATGGCGACCCCAAAGGTGGCCCGCTCGGGCGCCCTAGCTATATCATTAGAGCATGCCCTGGGCTACATCTGGGCCAAATGTGGTGCATTTAAGACTGATTAGCATGAAAATATCCCTAAGGCCCGGGACAATTGCTGAAATATTGTCCATATAGGTGATTATGCTAATAAAAGCTAATTACGCTAATTTTGAAAATTGCTCAACATATGCAAGTTAGCATCCGGCAGTTTCCACATGCTGGGGACCCATACTCAACATTTCTAACATAAAACCTTGGTGTACTCAACATGTCCGGGTTCACATTCTGGCAAGCGGACTAATTTGGGCTTGTGTCCTAATGTTGTTTTAAACCAAAAATGGGTTGTTAAAATGTTTGGAAAAATATTGAAAATGTTTCCCTTTTTTTCAAGATTTTCTTTTGAGAATAGCAGGTCTACAAGCTCACAACGCGACACTGAGCTTGTAAATCTGTGATTTTTCCACATTTTCCCACTGTATATGTTTAAAATGGCCTATATAGTCACTCCTTTTAGGCTTTAGGCTTGTTGCTTATTTCCCTCGCAAAATCTGGCAACAGTGCTGAGGCTGTCTGCTCCCATCACATCGGACAACGTACAGTACATGACAATGTAACCAGTGATCGCTGAAGCGAGACCCAACAACACGAGAGCGCTCACACTCCATCACACCTCTACCTAGAGTTTTGACAGCACTGCTCGTGCTGTTCCAGAGAACAGGCGTTCGCCGTTTATCCCATTAAAACCGGGAAAAACTGTGTCATTTTAGATTCTAGCTACAGTATGCGGTATATGGCAACGTACGTTTAAAAACTTAACTCTTAGGATTTAGAATTCAACCCCATTCAAAAATAGCAGATCTACAAGCTCACAGCACGTCGCTTTGATCGTGCCGTGCTTCGAGCTTCTACCGTACATTTTTCAAGTGTTTGATTTTTTTTTTTTTATATATAATTTTGCATTTTTTTACACAAATCTTCTCTTCTGGGGGTATATGGGGGTAATACATATCATTTTGGGGGTCCGTTTGAGATCTACTGATTTAGAAGGCATTTAGAATTTGTAGAATGGGCCTCAGGTCTAAATGAGTTATTAGTCTGTAAGTCATGTTTCCAAAGGAGGGGATGATTGTCAATCCTCGCTCGTTGTTGGGACCGCATTGGTCAGCCAACGAACGATCGACGTGGACTATTTTGGCCTTTAAGTGGATTTTCGGTGAAATGCGGATCCATCACGGTGTAGTATTGTTGTGGACAGATGACCTTCTGCTTCTTCGTTTGAGTTCGATCGCGTCTGTGATGGATGAGGATGGGCTCTGGGGCTGTCAGAGTTCACTGGGGAAAGCTGCACAGTAAAATCTCACCAGTGTTCATTTTCCTCCAAGGTGTGCTCAAATGGAACCTTACGAGTCCATGTGGTTCCATTTGTACTCTCTTTGGACTTTGGATTTTAATGTGTACATGTGCAAGAACACATAAGTACATACAGTAGACCTTCCGGTTTCCTTTTGGATGATACTGTATACTGTAGGTATGTTTTGGCTACTAACAGTATAAATGTTTACCCATCACCGCTCTAAACTCCAGGGGCCCTAAAGCATTGGTTCTCAAAGTGGGGCCCCCAGGGGTCCTTGGGGGGTTCTAGGGGGACCCCAGCTAGCACAATCATTTTAACCACGTTGGCTATTCAAAAAATATATATATTCAAAATATTTTTGGGGGTCCCTGGCACAAACCATTTTCAGATAGGGGGTCCACGGCCCAATTTGGGAAAGTTTGAGAACTACTGCCCTAAGGCCCTCTGCCACCACACTGTGACCACAGTGCCTCACATTATTATGATTATATGATAATGATGATATTATGATTAGTAAATGATCATTCATTCATTCATTCATTCATTCATTCATTGTTTCTTTCATTCATTCATTGTTTCTTTCTTCATGTCCGTGTGTCCCTGGCAGGTGTAACCCATATTTTGTGCGATGCATAAAGCCAAACCATTACAAGGTATAGTTTGTTCATACATACTTTTGTACGTTTGTCTGAAACATTTTGGTGGAAAATGTATTATGTATTCCTCTATTATATTCAATTGCATCTAAAATGCATGCGTGTGTGCGTGCGTGTGTGTGTGCACGTATGCAAAGGTTAAAAAAGTAATTTAGCATGTTATGTAGACAGATACCAGGTTCATTTGTTGACCTGGCATTCTATAGTGTGTATAGTTTCAATGTACTGTTTAGACTGATGATAGGTTCTTAGTTTACCTGTGATCCTAGATTACTATTTCTATGCATATGATGTATTACTTTGTGTTTATCTTGCTTACTGTAAGTCGCTCTGGGTTAAGAGAGTCTGCTAAATGTTTAAATTGTAAATTGTGTGTGTGTACATGTAGGAGCCAGGAGTGTTTGATCTGGAGCTGGTGAAGACTCAGTTGCGTTACTCTGGCATCCTGGACACCATTCAGATCAGGAAGGAGGGCTATCCTAACAGACTGCTCTTTCACAGCTTCCTGTGGAGGTTAGTGACCGGCTTTTACCCAATGTTTCGCCCAGGTGGCCAGGGTTTTGAGGTTTAGGCATAGTTTTTTGTGAGGTTAAAGGTTAGGTGCAGACACCAAAGAAAGCCTCTTGCATAGCCAGACAACTATTCCACAATCTCCGAATGCTATAGAGCACTAGCCTCGATCTCCAGGCTTTTATTGCTTAGTTTTGCTAAAAAATAAAAGCCTGGCCCAACCATAGCCTGTACTGTGTATGAGGAAGTGTTTCATTTCCCAACCAACCAGAGTGCAGTGGGCGTCGCTCGTAATGTTGTGTTAACGGGGCGGGGGTTGACGGACAGATCGGTGAACCAATGGGATCATGCGCAGTCTCTCGCCGGCTCTATACACACGCCCCTTTATACACGAAATCAGGAGGGTTGCAGCAGGCTAATAGAGCACTGAAGTCCTGACGTCACTGCCAGTAGAGGGCGCATTCCGCAGGTTCATGGCTTTACTTTTTGTATTGATATCCTCATTGGGGAATCTTAGATCGCTTCATATAAGAACTGTGTTCCAAAAATAAACACACCACCCTGGCGTTTTTACTCATATGGATATGAAGCATCGACTGAAGGTGTAAATGTACACATTTACCCAAAGAGTAACACAATATAAACACTAGAAACGAGTCAAACAACCCAAAGACTACATTTCCCATGAACGCGGCTGCTGTGGGGACAGTGATTTCAGACCCGGAAGTACAGTAGTAGTTCTTAAGACTTTTAAGGCAGAATTAATTACATTTTCGCCGGAAACAGGCTGTATCAAATGAATATCATAAACGATGCAGAGCCACCCCCCCTGACAAAAACGCCAGGGTGGTGTGTTTATGTTTGGTCACGCGAGACTACTTAAGCCAGAACACTATTCATTTCTGCTAGGCAGCAAGCTACAGCCAGGGACCCCCAGCCCAAAGCAGGGATGCTAGGGCACATGTGGTTACAGTTAAAAAGGTTTATCGTCGCCTGTATTCATACTTACATAAAGACTTCATTGAGATTCTGTGCACTGTCTCAAGTCATTGGACCGTTCAGTAAAATTGGCACATTTAAGAGAAGCTCTATCATCCACAATGACAATCATCGGTTTGATTGATTGAATTGAATTGATGAGGACACACACACACACACAACTGTAACTCACACACATACATCAGAGAGCTGTCAAAAGCTCCCTGATTACCGACTTCGCTCTTCCTCCGTATTCTCGCTGCTGCCAACGAACGCTGAGATCCACTTATTGATCCAGCTGACAGACGCATTGCCAATGAACTCCCCTCACGAGGAGGAGACGGGCTGAGAGGCTGTCTGACAAAACGGCTGAAAATGTGCTTGTGATTCGGATTCAGACGACTTTATTCATCCCGATGCGGCTATTCATTTACTTTGCAGTATTATCCCTTAGCCTTTAGTTCAGACTTAAAAACTGTCTGAAAATACACATTAACATGAATCCAACTATATCTATGAAATCTATGAAAAAGTTTGATCTGCAACACAATTCTATACAATTATGTAACTGTAGTGGTGGGGTCCCTGCTTCATCTCTCTCTCAGCTAAGGGGTCCTTGAGCTGAAAAACGTTGAAGACCCCTGGTTCAGACCAAAGATTATGCAACAAGACAAAACCACTTCAACCACTTAAACCCCAACATCCGTATTTTGGGGAAAGCTTTTGCCGAAAATAGCAGCTGCGAACACGTTGTTGTGTTTGACGATCGGTTATTTTCAGCGAAAGCTTTCCCCACAATAGCAGAAAACAGAAAATACACTAGTGTAGAGCCCTTGAGGGACTCCGCTCAACCATATGGGGTTTAAGTGGTTAAGTCTGATTTATAGGTTGTCGTACACATTGTGAAGTCTGACCCAAGCCAATACACAGAAACAGTTCGTAAGGTTTAAACGCAAAGCGTTGTTTTATTCAGGGGAAGTTCCAAAGTCAATAAATAATAATTCTTCCCAAACCGGGGCTTTCAAACAAACACTAGTGGTTTCTTTCCAGTGTCCAGTCGCTCTCCTATTTTGCCTAAAATGGAGAGAGGAAAGCTACGACCAGTAATGTAATAAAACATTAGAAATGTTCGACAGGGGAGAGAACACAGTGGAGCATTCGCTTACCCATCTCTCCGATGGGAGAGTTTCTTCTCTGAGGAGTGCCAACACATCAACCTGAGTGAGAATGGAATAGGCTCTATGCACAGCAGCCATATTGTGAAGACATTCACAGGTGTTACCAATGATACTAATGAAGGCTCTGTTCCATTCTGGTCAAACAGAGTCAGGGTGCCAGGGACCTTCATGGTTCTTTAAGGGGTTTCCAAATGGCCCCTTACGAGTGTGTAACTCTGAGAGTGTACAAATGGAACCAAATGGACCCTACGGGTCCATTTGGTTCCATTTGTACACTCTCAGAGTTATAGGGGTTGTGGAAATTGAAAGATCTGAGAACCACTGTGCTACACGCCGCCTTACCCATTATCCCTAAACTTCTTTGCCATTTTTTACTATTTTGAAAAACATTTTCAAATAGTTAAAAAAGCCAATCTACAAGCTCACAACGTGTCGATGTAGATCTGCTAGTTGAACTATTTGAAAATGTTTTTCAAAATAGTAAAAAATGGCAAAGAAGTTTAGGGATAATGGGTAAGGCGGCACCCAGAATAGGGCCCATGAGCCTATTAGGGACATACCTCCCATCGATGACGAGGCCCAGGCAGTGGCGCTGTCCGAGGTGCTGAACTCTGCCGTCACTGTGCTCGTTGGCCCTATGTGAACTCTCACATGATCGGGGGTATTGAGGCGAGACTTCACAACGTGTATTTGCGACGCGTGTGTGAGCTTGCAGATCTGCTGATCTTCGACATGTGACATCGTCCGAAGAGCCAAAAAATGAAGTATGCAGAACATCGCAGAGGAAAAAAAGCAAACGGCAAACAAATCATACAATAAATAAATAAATAACAAATAATAGAATAAAAAATTCATATAAATAACTGAGTTATGATTACTGATAATGACTGATTACCCAATGGCGGGGTCACATGGAATTGCACCGAGACAAATTAAGCGAATGGAGAGTGAAACAAGACACTGACCCACCAGGCTAACACTGAGACCAACACCAGCATTCAGTCTGTCATACATCTAATTAGATTTTGACAGCGTGGCACGAAGGTCAAGCTGTCAAAAATAGCTACATTTTCCACAAGGCTTTACACTCAAATCTCCCTTTATCCTAATGTTTGTGTTTCTTTTGATTTGTGGATTTATTTTTGACTGTGTGTGTGTGTGTGCGCGTGTGCGTGCGTCTCCGCTGCAATCTGAGGACTCTTCAGACTCCACCTTAGCCCGTAGCACTTGACCTAGCCTTGACAACCTTGCAGGCTTATGCAATGTAATCAGCATGTTATTTAGACAGATGCCAGGTTAATTTGTTGACCTGGCATCCTATAGTGTGTATAGTTTCAATGTATATATTATTAATGTTTTGATACTATTATACTGTTTAGACTGATGATAGGTTCTTGGTTTACCTATGATCCTAGATTACTGTCTCTATGCATGTGATGTATTACCTTGTGTTGACCTTGCTTACTGTAAATCGCTCCGGATTAAGAGTCTGCTAAATGCCTAAATTGTGTGTGTGTGTGTGTGTGTGTGTGTGTGTGTGTGTGTGTGTGTGTGTGTGTGTGTGTGTGTGTGTGTGTGTGTGTGTGTGTGTGTGTGTGTGTGTGTGCACACGTGCATGCGTGTGTGTGTATAGGTACAAGGGCCTGCTCTGCCTAAAGGACATACCTCCAGCAGATGGGGAGAACTGTGTCATCATGCTCCATAAAATCTGTCCGGTCAAGCATGGTGTTTACCAAGTAGGAGTCACCAAAGTAAGCATGATGCGCCCAAACACACTTACACACAGCGGTGGAAAGTAACTAAGTACATGTACTCAAGTGCTGTACTTCAGTACAATTTTGAGGTATTTGTACTTGAGTATTTCCAATTTCCACTTTACTTTTACTTCTACTCCTCTACATCTCAGAGGCAAATATTGTACTTTTACTCCACTACAATTATTTGAAACTAGTTACTTTTTTGATTTTGATTATTGTTACAAAACATATATTAACCACTTCAGCCCTATTTAAACTTTGGCTAGTTTCTATTTTCTGCTATAGATTTTTGTATACATTTTACAGTTTACACACATGATAAGTTGTGAATGAGTACTTTTACTTTTGGTACTTTAAGTACATCTTGATGCCAATACTTTTGTACTTTTGTTAGATCTTCCTGAAGGAGGAGCTGTACCAGCTCCTGGAGGCTAAGCGTGACCGCCTGTTGAACATGGCAGCCATGGTGCTGCAGAGATACACACGCATGCACTTCGTCCGCGTCAACTTCCTGAAGTTCAGACTGCGCATGGTGTGGCTGCAAGCCCGCTGCAAGGCCTTCATTGTCAGGTAACGTTCATTAGCAGTCATGGGAACACTCTACGTCACACATAGATTTGACCGTTTAATCCAACGAATGGAATGCGCTTATGGATCCGCTCTTAACCACACCATTCAATCCGGGTACGCATACTGTGTCATTTTAGATTTTTAGCTATAACCATTATTTTATACTTTAGCTATTCAAAAATAGCAGATCTACAAGCTCATAGCGCTGCACAGAGTGCCGCGCTATGAGCTTGTGGATCTGCTACTTTTTTGAAAATCTTTGAATATATATATTTTTAAAGCGAACATTTTAAACTTAATATTTGCTTGTGGGGGTTCCTGGAACAACATATTTTGAGATGGGGGTCGGCGGCCAAATACATATACTTTTGGGGGGTCCTTGACATGAAAAAGTTTGAGCACCACTGATTTTATAGCAACATGTATTGTTTCAGAAACCTGTTAGGATTTAGAAGGCATTTGTAGATTGGATTGAATGGGTTAAACCCCAGCATCCGTTTTGTGGGGAAAGCTTTCGCTGAAAATAGCAGACAGACAAGCTCACAACGCTTAACCAACAATGAGTTGGTTAAGATGTTCCCTAATTTGAGCTAAGCACCATGCCAAATCGAGTCGCCGTGCCGAGCGTTTTGTGAAGTCACCTTCAGTCGACCCAGCGCCGTCCGAGTTTTGTACCGATAGGGACAGAATCCCCCCTAGTCTCGGTACCTCCGAGACGTAATTCATTTTTTTGACAGGGGGGCCTGCCCTGCCGCGCCGCGGGGGAGCGCGGTAGATGAACTCGAAGAAAACAAGCTCTTCTTTTTCAATCTGACTGGTTCTTATATCGTATAAACATATTTATAGTGTAGGAGTCCAATCCATGGGGGGGGATTCAGCTGTTGGATTGACAGTTGCTGTCAAAGAGAATTCATATAGACTATGTTCTACAAGGTTGAATATAAGTGGAATAAATACACATTTTGACAGTCTATAAATCTCGCTACCGTAAAACATTCATCAGACTGACAGCTGTAGCACATACTGTATGACTCCCGTGTCCTGCATGAACTGACTCATGCTTCATATTTTCAATTTCATACTCCTATGTACTGTTAAGTGATAGGAAAACAGGATAGGATAGGTAAACACCACATGCTGTATTCTAATGACTTAACCTCTTAAGCCCTCATACTTTTGTAAATGTTTGCCTTTAACTCTTTTACTGCCAGAAACAAAACATTGTTTGCTAAGCCACTGCCAGCAATTTTTCACAGAATATTTATCTCCAGTGTGATCGATCCCCCGATCGTTGCTAAACACGGTGGGTTTCTCTGTGCTTCCACGAACCCCCGTTCGCTAGTTATTGGCCATGGAATATAGCATGTCTCGTCAAAACGGGAGACGGGAAAAAGGTATTTTTCCAAATCAAATAACAAGGACGTGAATGGTGGAGCAGATTTTGCGATTACGTGTTCTCCTGGTCACTCATGTGTTAGCGAACAGCGCCATCTAGCGTAAAAAACATTCTCGTCATTGGCAGTGTGAGCTTTTGGAAAACGAGAAATCTCATTACTGGCAGTCAAAGAGTTAATGACATGCCCTCCATCCTATTTGCACAGGAAGAGGTTTGCTCTGAGGAAGAGATACATCATCCGGTTCCGTTCCACAGTGAGGCTCATCGTCAACCGCCAGCGGTACATGAGGGTATGTATGTATGTCAGAGAGGTACTGTAGACACGTACTGTACAGGATCTTGTGTTTTTGTTTTAGACAAAATGATGAATGATAAAGGAGCTCATGAGTTAATGGTAAAACTCTTGTCTTTTTGTCAGACAGTGGTGAACCCTGCGAGGAAGGCAGAGGAGGTGAGTGATGGAAGGTGGGAGGGTAAAAGTCTTAACACATACGTATTAATAACCTAACATAGCATAACTTAACATACTGTAGCGGTAACCGGAAGGCTTGCCCCAAAACACACTCGCCCCCGTTTCACTGAGGATAAGGTTAGAAATAAGTTTAGGATTAAACATAGTTTTACTGAGGCTACGTTTAGGAATACCAGGTGAATGGCGACGGATTTATCTCCATATTTAAACTTGATCATACTACAGCGTCACACAAAAGCATCAAAAGTAGCAGATCTACAAGCTAGAAACACGCCACCGTGTTTCTAGCTTGTAGATCTGCTACTTTTGATACTTTTGAATTTGAATCCTGAAAAGTAACAGTTTTGGACATAATGAGGTTTCCACCCGACAGAGACGATAACATAACATATAACAGCATGACATCAAATAACAAAACATAACAGCATAATAAGCGATAAGGGATCATGAACGGTGAGCCGGTCATTGTTGAGAGATACATAAAACCCGACAGGGTGATTAGACCCCGACCTGAAGCGGAGGGAGGCGTCTTTATCACCCTGAAGGGGTCCATCGTTAAAGATAAAACGTTAAAGATTAGTGTGCTTAATGACCACACCCAGGAGAGATGTGAATTACCTCATGATGTGTGTGTGTGTGTGTGTGTGTGTGTGTGTGTGGTGTGTGTGTGTGCGTGTGTGCGCGTGTGTGCGTGTGTGCGTGTGCGCGTGTGCGTGTGCGTGTGCGTGTGTGTGTGTGTGTTCATAGGATCGTGTTAACAGGGAAGTGATGAACGTGACCAATCTTCCCATTCCAGCTGAGCTGGCTGGCTTGCTGAACGCTGCTGCAGGTGAAGATCACACACACACACACACACACACACACACACACACTCAGGGAGATTCACATCTCCTGGATGTGGTTGTGTGCACTGATCTGTAACGTTTTATCTCCACGGTGATGACCTCCCATGGTGCGTGCAGTGGTGGAAAGTAACTAAATAAATGTACTCAAGTACTGTACTTAAGTTAAGATAAAAAGATATTTTTTTACTTTACTGGAGTATTTCCAATGTTCTAGATACTTTTATTTCTACTCCACTACATCTCAGAGGCAAATATTGTACTTTTTACTCCACTACAATTATTTGAAAACTTTAGTTACTAGTTACTAGTTTGATTATTATTACAAAACATACATTACTCACTTCAGCCCTATATATATTTTGGCCATTTGAAAATAGCCGATCTACAAGCTTCGTGATGTGACGCATTGTGAGCTTGTAGATCTGCTAATTTCAGATTTTTATACATTTGAAAACTTGTGAAATGGGACATTCTGCATAACTAGTTTCAACTTTTGGTACTTTTGGATACCTATACTTTTGCACTTTTACTCAAGTGAATTTTGAATGCCGAACTTTTACTTGTAACAGAGTATTTCTAC
This sequence comes from Gymnoscopelus braueri, assembly GCF_963280865.1. Taxonomy (NCBI): domain Eukaryota; kingdom Metazoa; phylum Chordata; class Actinopteri; order Myctophiformes; family Myctophidae; genus Gymnoscopelus; species Gymnoscopelus braueri. Next base: position 57,904,395 of record NC_137604.1, read on the forward strand.
ATTATGGTATTGATACTTTTACTTAAGTAAAATGTTTTTTGTACTTCTTCCATCACTGTGTGTAGGTGGAGAGGAGCTCCACTCTGATTGCTTGGCTCTGGTCCAGGCACCCAAGGTCCAGGTCGAACCTCAGCTGACCCTGCCTCTGGACATCAACAACTACCTCATCACTCACTACATACGGGCCATATTCAGGGTAGGAACGCATGCACGCACGCACGCACACACGCACGCACGCACGCACGCACGCACGCACGCACGCACGCACGCACGCACGCACGCACGCACGCACGCACGCACGCACGCACGCACGCACGCACGCACGCACTCATACAACATACAACATATAACCAGAAGTGTATATGTTACAGGGAAATTGGCATTCGTTGGGAAATTGGAAAGGTATGCTCGTTTTTAGGCGCGGGGCTTCGGCGCGAGGCGAGGCTTTGATGCCAGGCGGAGGAGCGCTGAAAATAAAATGGATAATATGAGAGAAATATTCTATGACAGCTTGGATAATGAAGCGGTTAGCCAAACTGAGCAGAGTAACGCTGTATTTTTAACTCGCGAGGCGGTGATAATAGTTATTGTCCATGACGGAGGCGCGCCGACTCAGCAGACCTTGAGGCCCGAGCGTGTGTTTGCTTTGCTTATGTATTGCTTAAATGTGTTTGCTTAAAGCAGCTCTATGTAACTTTCCTCTTCTACCCCGGATTTGAACCCGGTTTTCTGTGCAAGTGCTGAATTTATTTGACCATTGAGCTAATAGAGCCTGCCTACTTGCTCAAGAGATACATTTGAATCTTGACCATCAGATCCTGTGTCTAGGTGAGACATTTGACCTTTGACACAATCTTTTCTCAGTTGAAAATGCTCAAAAGGGTCGTTTGAGCATAAATGTTCATGAATAAAACATGATTATCTAACCAATCTATATGGCAGAGTATGTTAATATAACAACAGTATATTTGCAGGCGTTGGAGGTGGTCTCCCTAGTCTTCCATCGAGACATTTAGACCCTGGTGTCTGGTAGGACACCTACTGGATGTCAATGTTAATAAAGTTATTTGAAGCGTACCGAATTGGACGCTGTATGAGCCACCATCCTCATTGTAGTTTAGGACGTCACTGAAATTACGGTACCTCTCTCCGCCAGGAGAGGAAGACAGCGGACATAAAACTGATGGATTGTAGTTTAAGTGCCACTTGGGTATATATAGATTTTGAGCTAAGTGTGTGTGTGTGTGTGTGTGTGTGTGTGTGTGTGTGTGTGTGTGTGTGTGTGTGTGTGTGTGTGTGTGTGTGTGTGTGTGTGTGTGTGCGTGTGCGTGTGCGTGTGTAGGAGCCACTGTTTGGGATGCTGACAAAACCAATAGAGATGTCTCTACTCAGAACGGACGAGGAAATGAAAGAAGCATCGTTGGACATCTTCATTCTGGTATATTTTATACACACAAATGCAAACACATGCTTATATGTACCCAGGGGTGGAAAGTAACTAAGTACATTAATACTCAAGTACTGTACTTAAGTACAATTTTGAGGTTTTGAGCTTGCAGATCTGCTACCTTTGATCCTTTTGTGTGACGCTGTAGTTTGATAAAGTAGGGCGCTAATTTAGGAACAAACTAAAGAATATGGAGAAAATAGGTTTCTGCCCGACAGCAACAAAATGGAAGTGAATGGGACACGTATGTGTGACCATGAGGCCCTAATGCAGGTGAGAAAGGTGAACAAAGACAGGAGCTTCTCAAGTATAAACTTGAGACACAATGGAACAACAAGACAAGACAATGATCCAACAAGGACTGACTTGGTAACAAGAAGACAATACACACATTGGTGTGATTACAAATGAGGAACAGCTGAGGTAAGACAGGAACATAGAACTAAAGGAAACTAGACCAGGGAACATAATACACAATAGAAATACAAGAAGACAAGACAGTAAATGAGGCAGAAAGTCTCAACTGTTACAGTTACTCAACTCGTGTCCTGTTCGTAAGTTGCGTTAATCAATTAAGCATCCATAGATGTGCTGTTTAGTCTAGTAATGTTAGTTTAAATTGCAACAGTCAAACAGTATTAAAGCATCATTATTTAGCCCAGTTACTGTGCATGTTAACATATAAGTAGCAATGATCTGCTGTTGACACTCGCAAAACTCTAAATGAAATGACAATAACTAGATTAATTGAGTGTTTATTATGTTAAGTTAATTAATTTAAATTGTGAAAATAATGAGCATTTACTTACCTATACATTTTTCTAATTGAGTTGAGCAAGTCTAACAACCTATAATTATATCAACAGCCACTATTGTATCAGCAGCTACTATCATTGCCTGAAAAGATTTGTAAATGTAAAAAATATTTTTCTTTCTCTCCAGCCAGGATGGAGGGCCTACAGGTCTCACTTTGACTTCTCCCAAAACATTGAAAGGTCATGCAAAAAGCAACAGTTGGATTTATGGAAAATAGCAGAAACTGCATCTCCCCCAAAATCCCCAGAAAAAGACATGACCTCAGTGTTAGCCTAACAACAGACATGATCTCATAGAGTTCAGGAGACAGTGGCTAAAGATTAAATAAATAAAGCTGCATGGTCTAGTAGTTAGTTGTAAATCAAACCCACAACCCTCACCTCGAGGCTGAGTGTCCTGACCCAGCTGTACATTTATTTATTTATTTTGAAATTTCACTTATAGGAGGATAAGCCCCTTGAGATGCAGCATCTCGTTTTCGAGGCGGTCCTCATCTGTCTGTCTTGTCTTGTCTGTGTGCGTGTGCGTGTGCGTGTGCGTGTGCGTGTGCGTGTGCGTGTGCGTGTGCGTGTGCGTGTGCGTGTGCATGTGTGTGTGCGTGCGGGTTGTAGATCCTGCGGTTCATGGGTGATCCTGACCTCAACGGTGCTCAGGAGAATCTGTTTGGTAACTACATCATCCAGCGAGGACTCGCCATGCCCAGCCTCCGGGACGAGATCTTGGCTCAAGTAGCCAATCAGGTGAGGAGACCCAGTCCTCCCTCAAGCCAATCAGACAACAAGAAATTCCATAAAGACTTGAGGGATGCCGCATCCCTCACTTCAACTGCGTGACACATAATTGTCATAACCCTAACCTCAAGTCATCTTCACTTCTGTCTTTCTGTCTCCTCTCCTCTCCTCTCCTCTCCTCTCCTCTCCTCTCCTCTCCTCTCCTCTCCTCTCCTCTCCTCTCCTCTCCTCTCCTCTCCTCTCCTCTCCTCTCCTCTCCTTATCCTCTCCTCTCCCTATCAGGTGTGGCGGAACCCTAACATTCTCAACTCAGAGCGGGGCTGGCTCCTTCTCACTGCCTGCCTCTCTGCCTTTCTGCCCTCTCCACGGCTGGCCAAATACCTGCTCAAGTAAGACTCATTTATACACTAGCCTCGGCCCTCGTGTAGAGCAATGGTGCTCAGACATTTTAGTTTCCAAGGACCCCCATAACTCTGAGAGTGTACAGCTGTTGTAAGCTCACAACAACGCGTCACAGCGTGACACGTTGTGAGCTTGCTGATCTGCTATTTTTGGCCTAATATCCCCCCCCCCCCCCAGAATATGGATGCTGGGGGTTCAAGTGGTATGTAAATCTCCAAAATTGCTTCCACACAGTTTTAGCCCCTACATTGAATTTAGATTTCCCCCAGAAATATCGGATCATCTGGTTATACGCAAGACTAGCATGGCATGGCCAGACTAATATTACTGCTTATTACACGGCTTTGTTGAATGCTTGATTCTGATTGGTCAATCATCGGTCATTATTTCTGGATAATGACAGATGAGCTCTATAACGGACCGCTGTCTAATCAGAGACTCAGAACACCTGCTCCAATCAACCTGCGCTGCTTGGTTTTATGCTTTATCCAACATGACAGCCATGTAAACAAACCAACAATGTCATTTACAACTAAACGTTTCTCTCAAGAATGTTTTCGAAAAACATTTGAAGTGAGAAATAGACGATGCAATAACCGAAAAGTGATTCTATTTGATCCACTGCACTTCCTTGTTTATCGTGGCGCAACAACGAGGGAATACCAAAACACTCGCCCCAAATCCGGCGGTATTATAGCCAAATCGGCGGTATATAGAATGGGGGCGAGTGTGTTTTGGGGCGAGTCCTCCCGTTACCTTATGGAATGCTGTCATTTGTTTTCCGAGGCGAACTTGTCCGCCCAGCCCAATACTTATGGAATACTTTCATTGCCTCAAGCAAGGAAATACTTCGTTTTGTTGTTACTTTTGGGTCAATGTATTTATTTATTTATTAAGTAGCCGTGTAATAAGCGGGATAATGTATGAGGAGGTGGTCATTATTGAAATTTAAAGCCCTTCAGGGTGATTATACGCACCTCCGCTCCGCGTCGGTGTATAATCACCCTGTCGGGCTTTAAATTTCAATAATGACCACCTCCTCATACATTATCCCTTGCGTAAATGTTAGTCTGGAATCTCTGTGTGGAACCTGCATTTCCAATGGGCGAATAAAAAAAATGCCTCTGGTGATAAACCAGACCCATATTTTGCATACAGGCCCTGAGGCAACAACAGCAACAAATACGTTTCACAACATTCAGCTGTCTGACTCCATATTGTGTTCTTCTGTGTTCTGTGTGCCTTGTCATATGGCCGAGCAAAAACCTCTTATCTCCATATTCTAACGTTTTGTGTTTTTTCGTAAATTAACGCCCTACTTGATCATACCACAGCGTCACACAAGAGCATAAAAAGTAGCAGATCTACAAGCAGATCCCTGCGCTTACTTTTGCTGTTTTTGAAATCGAAGTAACAGTTTTAGACATATGAGGTTTCCACCCGGCAGAGACATGATATGGTTTCTGTGTACATTTGCATTTGCACGTGTGCATTTGCATGCAGATGCTACTTATTGTCAGTGGTGTGAAAAGTACTCAAATGTTTTACTTAAGTAAAAGTATCAATACTGCAATGTAGAAGTACTCCGTTACAAGTAAAAGTCTGGATTTAAAAATGTACTTGAGTAAAAGTGCAAATGTATTGTATCAAAATAAGTAAAAGTACTAAAATGTTTGAAAATAGCAGATCTACTTGTAGATCGACTATTTTCAAATAGCCTAGGTATAAAATAAGGCTAAAGTGGTTAATGTATGTTTTATAATGTGATAATTTATATCTGCAAAGTAACTAGTAACTAAAGTTTTCAAATAATTGTAGTGGAGTAAAAGTACAATATTTGCCTCTGAGATGTAGTGGAGTAGGAGTATAGGCCTTTGCACATAGGGTGCGATTAGTCAATCAGTTTTTACCGCATGCGAAAAGACGCACGAATCGAACTGGGTTCGATTGAAAAAAAAACGCATCGCATCGCATCGCATCGCATCGCATCGCATCGCATCGCCGCACTGTAAATTCGGAGCCTGTGTGCATGAGGTCATTGAGAACCATGTGTTCATTTAAAAAATGATATTGTCCGTTTTTTCCGTGCGGAAAATCGCACCCTGTCTGCAAAGGCCTTAAACGTATAGACAATTGGAAATACTCCAGTAAAGTAAAAGTACCTCACAATTGTACTTAAGTACAGTACTTGAGTAAATGTACTTAGTTACTTTACACCACTGCTTATTGTACACGTATGCAAAATGCTCACACATCCACTGCATGTGTTGGTTCATCTGTCTGGTTGGTTGTTTTGTTGTTATATATTGTTAGGTTTGTGTCAGACTACGCTCCGGACGGCTACGAGTGTGTGTGTCAACACCGCCTCCTGCAGGGGCTGCAGCGCATCAGCGCCGGACCCGAGTACGTGCGCATCTACCCGCCCTGCCTGCTGGAGTGGACCGCCAACCGCAAGAGAGCCCACACCGTCCTGCACATACACTGCTTCGATAGTGAGAACCACACACACACACACACACACACACACACACACACACATACACACACACTCACTCACGCATGCACGGACGCACACACACACATACACTGTGAAGCATGCAGCATTCCTTTAACCAGACGTTCACTTATTATTGAATCCCTTGATCGTCCGGATTACAATTTACAATTTAGGCATTTAGCAGTCACTCTTAATCTAGCCTCGATCTCCAGGCTTTTATTGCTTAGTTTTGCTAAAAAATAAAAGCCTGGCCCAAGCATAGCCTGTACTGGGTATGAGGAAGTGTTTCATTTCCCAACCAACCAGAGTGCAGTGGGCGTCGCTCGTAATGTTGTGTTAACGGGGCGGGGGTTGACGGACAGATCGGTGAACCAATGGGATCAGGCGCCGTCTCTCGCCGGCTCTATACACACGCCCCTTTATACACGAAATCAGGAGGGTTGCAGCAGGCTACTCTTAATCCAGAGTGATTTACAGTAAGCAAGGTAAACACAAGGCAATTACATCAAATGCATAGAGATAGTGTAGTGCCTCAGTAATCTAGGATCATAGGTAAACCAAGAACCTACCTTCTGTCTAAACATTATAATATCAAAGAAATTATAATATGTAGATTGAAAGAATTTGAAATTATTCAACTAATCGATCAAGGGAGTCTGATTCGACTGCCAATCTCTCAGTCGAATTATGCAGAATTATTTTTTTTCATGATTCGACTGAGAGATTGCTCTAATTTGTTATATTAATTAACTAATAGTTTGCCAAAAATAGGATATATATCATGATTTATTGGGAGAAACCAAGCAAGTATAATTATGTTAAATCAGACATTAAGCACCCCCCACAGCCCAAATGGAATGCATAACATTTTTTGTTTTTTTGTTTGAATGATTCAACTGAGAGATTGGCAGTCGAATCAGACTGATTTGGGGAGTTTGTTCCACAGTTTGGGAGCCAGGAGGGAGAAGAGTCTGGGATCCACTGATTGTAGAAACACACGCACACACACTGTGAATCATGCATTCTTTTAACCAGACATTCACTTATTATTGAATCCCTTGATCATCCAGATGAAAAAGGGACAGTAGAATTATAAGAATTTCATGTGGTGCACCCGTAGCTGACTGGATAGTTCTTTAACAACATAATCGCAGAAGTGTCCCCCTAGTTACATTTCCGCTGGAGTACTGTGTTGCTTCATGTCCTTCCAGCGTTTCTCAGCCTCAAAGTCTTGTCTCTCTACTAACCAATCTAAATACAGGAAAGGGACGGGGGGGGAGGAGACTGCTACTGATGGTGATCTGCTCTTGTTGGACTGCTGAGTGACCGACCGTACGCAACTTTTTTTCCTGTAGGATGGCAGGGAAAGCGCGCTTGTTTTGGTTCACTCAACGTCCTGCGTATGTGCAAGGTTTTACATTACAACAAATGCATGAATTTCTAAACCCCTTGAAAACAAGGCCTTGA